>NC_052310.1:679273-736773 GCF_016432855.1 Salvelinus namaycush
AGTAATGAATCTATGTTTAGAACTATTCATCAAAGAGAGAGAGAGAGGGGGTGAAGGAGAGAGAGGTAGAGAGAGAAGGAGAGAGAGAGAGTGAGGAGAGAGAGAAGGAGAGAGAGAGAGTGAGGAGAGAGAGAGAGGTAGAGAAGGAGAGAGAGAGGTAGAGAGGGAGAGAGAGAGAAGGAGAGAGAGAGAGAGTGAGGAGAGAGAAAGGCAGAGAAGGAGAGAGAGAGGTAGAGAGGGAGAGAGTGACAGAGAAAGAGAGAGGAGGTGAAGGAGAGAGAGAGAGAGAGAGAGAGAGAGAGAGAGAGAGAGAGAGAGAAGAGGAGAGAGAGAAGAGGAGAGAGAGAGAGAGAGAGCAGATGAGAGAGGAGAGAGAGGGAGAGAGAGAGGAGAGAGAAACGGAGAGGGAGAGGAGAGGGGAGGAGAGGAGAGGGGGGGGAGAGGGAGAGGGAGAAGGGAGAGAAGAGACAAATATAAATGGACAGAGAGGCGTGCCAAAAGCAGAATCTGGCCCACATGTCTCCGGTATAGCCTCTGCCTCTGCCTTTTTCTCTGCCTCTCTATCTGTCTCTCTCTGTCTCTCTCTGTCTCTCTTTCTCTCTCCTCTTCCAGGATAAGTGAATGTGCTGGTTAATTTTAGGCCTGTCAATGGAAACCAGGTCACAGCAGGCAGACAGTGTTGAATCAAGGACACGCTCCAATCGGCCTCTTTTTACATCAATCACACGATCCCTTTGGAGTTACTTGAGGCTTGGCCGTGGCTCCTGAGAGACTAGTCATAACGGCTTGTCCTCTCTGCAATGGGAGCTGTATGGAGTCCTAACGAGCAACAAGGTTACAGGCGTGGCTCTGAAGGCTGAATCCATCTGAAGGATATAGAGAATTCCTCCTTTGATGGTTGGCATGGCTCCTTGGTGTGTTAGTCTAAATCTTCCTGGTGGTAAGGTCTGCTATAGGTGGAGCCTACATCTTCCTGGTGGTAAGGTCTGCTATAGGTGGAGCCTACATCTTCCTGGTGGTAAGGTCTGCTATAGGTGGAGCCTACATCTTCCTGGTGGTAAGGTCTGCTATAGGTGGGTTAGCCTGCATCTTCCTGGTGGTAAGGTCTGCTATAGGTGGAGCCTACATCTTCCTGGTGGTAAGGTCTGCTATAGGTGGGTTAGCTTTCACCTTCCTGGTGGTAAGGTCTGCTATAGGTGGAGCCTACATCTTCCTGGTGGTAAGGTCTGCTATAGGTGCGTTAGCCTACATCTTCCTGGTGGTAAGGTCTGCTATAGGTGGAGCCTACATCTTCCTGGTGGTAAGGTCTGCTATAGTGGAGCCTACATCTTCCTGGTTGGTAAGGTCTGCTATAGGTGGAGCCTACATCTTCCTGGTGTAAGGTCTGCTATAGGTGGAGCTACATCTCCTGGTGTAAGGTCTGCTATAGGTGGGTTAGCCTACATCTTCCTGGTGTAAGGTCTGCTATAGTGGGTTAGCCTACATCTTCCTGGTGGTAAGGTCTGCTTATGTGGAGCCTACATCTTCCTGGGTAAGGTCGTCTATAGGTGGAGCCTACATCTTCCTGGTGATAAGGTCTGCTATAGGTGGGTTAACGTAAGCCTTCCTGGTGGTAAGGTCTGCTATAGGTGTGTTAGTCTACATCTTCCTGGTGGTAAGGTCTGCTATAGGTGGAACCTACATCTTCCTGGTGGTAAGGTCTGCTATAGGTGGAGCCTACATCTTCCTGGTGGTAAGGTCTGCTATAGGTGGAGCCTACATCTTCCTGTGGTAAGGGTCTGCTATAGTTGGAGCCTAAACATCTTCCTGGTGGTAAGGTCTGCTATAGGTGGTTAACCTACATCTTCCTGGTGGTAAGGTCTGCTATAGGTGGGCCTACATCTTCCTGGTGTAAGTTTGCTATAGGTGGAGCCTACATCTTCCTGGTGGTAAGGTCTGCTATAGGTGGTTAGCCTACATCTTCCTGGTGGTAAGGTCTGCTATAGTTGGGTTTAACGTAGCCTTCCTGGTGGTAAGGTCTCTATAGGTGGAGCCTACATCTCTCTGGTGGTAAGGTCTGCTATAGGTGGAGCCTACTATCTTCTGGTGGTAGGTCTGCTATAGGTGGGTTAGCCTATCATCTTCCTGGTGGTAAGGCTGCTATAGGTAGCCTACATCTTCCTGGTGGTAAGGTCTGCTATAGGTGGGTTAGCCTACATCTTCCTGTGGTAAGGTCTGCTATAGGTGGAGCCTACATTTCCTGGTGGTAAGGTCTGCTATAGGTGGAGCCTACTCTTCCTGGTGGTAAGGTCTGCTATAGGTGCGTTAGCCTACATCTTCCTGGTGGTAAGGTCTGCTATAGGTGCGTTAGCCTACATCTTCCTGGTGGTAAGGTCTGCTATAGGTGGAGCTACATCTTCCTGGTGGTAGGTCTGCTATAGGTGCGTTAGCCTACATCTTCCTGGTGGTAAGGTCTGCTATAGGTGGAGCCTACATCTTCCTGGTGGTAAGGTCTGCTATAGGTGGAGCCTACATCTTCCTGGTGATAAGGTCTGCTATAGGTGGGTTAACGTAAGCCTTCCTGGTGGTAAGGTCTGCTATAGGTGGAGCCTACATCTTCCTGGTGGTAAGGTCTGCTATAGGTGGAGCCTACATCTTCCTGGTGGTAAGGTCTGCTATAGGTGGGTTAACCTACATCTTCCTGGTGGTAAGGTCTGCTATAGGTGGAGCCTACATCTTCCTGGTGGTAAGGTCTGCTATAGGTGGAACCTACATCTTCCTGGTGGTAAGGTCTGCTATAGGTGGAGCCTACATCTTCCTGGTGGTAAGGTCTGCTATAGGTGGGTTAACGTAAGCCTTCCTGGTGGTAAGGTCTGCTATAGGTGTGTTAGTCTACATCTTCCTGGTGGTAAGGTCTGCTATAGGTGGAGCCTACATCTTCCTGGTGGTAAGGTCTGCTATAGGTGGAGCCTACATCTTCCTGGTGGTAAGGTCTGCTATAGGTGGGTTAGTCTACATCTTCCTGGTGGTAAGGTCTGCTATAGGTGGAGCCTACATCTTCCTGGTGGTAAGGTCTGCTATAGGTGGGTTAGCCTACATCTTCCTGGTGGTAAGGTCTGCTATAGGTGGAGCCTACATCTTCCTGGTGGTAAGGTCTGCTATAGGTGGAGCCTACATCTTCCTGGTGGTAAGGTCTGCTATAGGTGGAGCATACATCTTCCTGGTGGTAAGGTCTGCTATAGGTGGGTTAGCCTACATCTTCCTGGTGGTAAGTCTGCTATAGGTGGAGCCTACATCTTCCTGGTGGTAAGGTCTGCTATAGGTGGGTTAGCCTACATCTTCCTGGTGGTAAGGTCTGCTATAGGTGGGTTAACGTAAGCCTTCCTGGTGGTAAGGTCTGCTATAGGTGGGTTAGCCTACATCTTCCTGGTGGTAAGGTCTGCTATAGGTGGAGCCTACATCTTCCTGGTGGTAAGGTCTGCTATAGGTGGAGCCTACATCTTCCTGGTGGTAAGGTCTGCTATAGGTGGAGCCTACACTTCCTGTGGTAAGGTCTGCTATAGGTGGGTTAGCCTACATCTTCCTGGTGGTAAGGTCTGCTATAGGTGGAGCCTACATCTTCCTGGTGGTAAGGTCTGCTATAGGTGGAGCCTATATCTTCCTGGTGGTAAGGTCTGCTATAGGTGCGTTAGCCTACATCTTCCTGGTGGTAAGGTCTGCTATAGGTGCGTTAGCCTACATCTTCCTGGTGGTAAGGTCTGCTATAGGTGGAGCCTACATCTTCCTGGTGGTAAGGTCTGCTATAGGTGCGTTAGCCTACATCTTCCTGGTGGTAAGGTCTGCTATAGGTGGAGCCTACATCTTCCTGGTGGTAAGGTCTGCTATAGGTGGAGCCTACATCTTCCTGGTGATAAGGTCTGCTATAGGTGGGTTAACGTAAGCCTTCCTGGTGGTAAGGTCTGCTATAGGTGGAGCCTACATCTTCCTGGTGGTAAGGTCTGCTATAGGTGGGTTAGCCTACATCTTCCTGGTGGTAAGGTCTGCTATAGGTGGAGCCTACATCTTCCTGGTGGTAAGGTCTGCTATAGCTCTGTGCGTAAGCGGCTATCACTTCGTTCCTGCGTTGGTAGGTGGACTTCTCCGGTGGAGTCTGCTATAGGTGGAGCCTACATCTTCCTGGTGGTAAGGTCTGCTATAGGTGGAACCTACATCTTCCTGGTGGTAAGGTCTGCTATAGGTTGGAGCCTACATCTTCCTGGTGGTAAGGTCTGCTATAGGTGGTCTAACGTAATCCTTCTGGTGGTAAGTCTGCTATGGTGTGTTAGTCTACATCTTGGTGGTAAGGTCTGCTATAGGTGGAGCCTTTTACATCTTCCTGGTGGTAAGGTCTGGCTATAGGTGGAGCCTACATCTTCCTGGTGTAAGGTCTGCATTAGGTGGAGCCTACATCTTCCTGGTGGTAAGGTCTGCTATGGTGGAAGCCTACATCTTCCTGGTGGTAAGGTCTGCTATAGGTGGAGCCTACATCTTCCTGGTGGTAAGGTCTGCTATAGGTGGGTTAGCCTACATCTTCCTGGTGGTAAGGTCTGCTATAGGTGGAGCCTACATCTTCCTGGTGGTAAGGTCTGCTCAAGGTGGGTTAGCCTACATCTTCCTGGTGGTAAGGTCTGCTATAGGTGGGTTAGCCTACATCTTCCTGGTGGTAAGGTCTGCTATAGGTGGAGCCTACATCTTCCTGGTGGTAAGGTCTGCTATAGGTGGAGCCTACACTTCCTGGTGGTAAGGTCTGCTATGGTAGCCTACATCTTCCTGGTGGTAAGGTCTGCTATAGGTGGGTTAGCCTACATCTCTCCTGGTGGTAAGGTCTGCTATAGGTGGAGCCTACATCTTCCTGGGGTAAGGTCTGCTAAGTGGAGCCTACATCTTCTCTGGTGGTAAGGTCTGCTATAGGTGGAGCCTACATCTTCCTGGTGGTAAGGGTCTGCTATAGGTGCGTTAGCCTACATCTTCCTGGTGGTAAGGTCTGCTATAGGTGGGCCTACATCTTCCTGGTGGTAAGGTCTGCTATAGGTGGGTTAGCCTACATCTTCCTGTGTTAAGGTCTCTATATGGAGCCTCATGTCCTGGGTAATGTCTGCTATAGGTGGAGCTACTATCTTCCTGGTGGTAAGGTCTGCTATAGGTGGAGCCTACATCTTCCTGGTGGTAAGTCTGCTATAGGTGGAGCCTACATCTTCCTGGTGTAAGGTCTGCTATAGGTGGGTTAACGCTACATCTTCCTGGTGGTAAGGTCTGCTATAGTGGAGCCTACATCTTCCTGGTGTAAGGTCTGCTATAGGTGGAGCCTACATCTTCCTGGTGGTAAGGTCTGCTATAGGTGGGTAGTCTACATCTTCCTGGTGTAGGTCTGCTATAGGTGGAGCTACTCTTCCTGGTGTAAGGTCTGCTATAGGTGGGTTAGCCTACATCTTCCTGGTGGTAAGGTCTGCTATAGGTGGAGCCTACATCTTCCTGGTGTAAGGTCTGCTATAGTGGAGCTCATCTTCCTGGTGGTAAGGCTGCTATAGGTGCGTTAGCCTACATCTTCCTGGTGGTAAGGTCTGCTATAGGTGATCCTAATCTTCCGGTGGTAGGTCTGCTATAGGGAGCTACATTCTGGGGTAAGCGCTATAGTGCTGCCTACATCTTCCTGGTGGTAAGGTCTGCTATAGGTGGGTTAGCCTACATCTTCCTATTGGTGTGTTAAATCAAATCAATACAAATGTGTCAAATGCTCCTAATACAACTGCTTGTAGATTTTACCGTGAAATACTTGGTAGCAAACTAGCGTCAGGGACTAGAGCTCTGTAAGACTGATAACCAGGTAGCAAACTAGCGTAAGGGTCTAGAGCTCTATAAGACTGATAAACAGGTAGCAAACTAGTGTCAGGGTCTAGAGCTCTATAAGACTGATAAACAGGTAGCAAACTAGCGTCAGGGACTAGAGCTCTATAAGACTGATAAACAGGTAGCAAACTAGCGTCAGGGACTAGAGCTCTATAAGACTGATAAACAGGTAGCAAACTAGCGTCAGGGACTAGAGCTCTATAAGACGGATAAACAGGTAGCAACTAGCGTCGGGGACTAGAGCTCTATAAGACTGATAAACAGGTAGCAAACTAGCGTCAGGGACTAGAGCTCTGTAAGACTGATAAACAGGTGCAAATAGCGTCAGGGACTAGAGCTCTGTAAGACTGATAAACAGGAGAAAACTAGCGTCAGGGACTAGAGCTCTATAAGACTGATAAACAGTAGCAAACTAGCGTCAGGGACTAGAGCTCTATAAGACTGATAAACAGGTATCAAACTAGCGTCAGGGACTAGAGCTCATATACTATAAACAGGTAGCAAACTAGTGTCAGGACTGGAGTCTATAAGACTGATAAACAGGTAGCAAACTAGCGTCGGGAGCTAGAGCTCTGTAAGACTGATAAACAGGTAGCAAACTACGTCAGGGAACTAGAGCTCTGTAAGACTGATAAACAGGTAGCAACACTCGTCAGGGACTGGAGTTTCTATAAGACTGATAAACAGGTAGCAAACTAGCGTCAGGGACTAGAGCTCATAAGACTGATAAACAGGTACAACTAGCGTCAGGGACTAGAGCTCTGTAAGCCTGATAACAGAAAAACTAGCGTCAGGGACTGGAGTTCTATAAGACTGATAAACAGGTATCAAACTAGCGTCAGGGACTAGAGCTCTATAAGACTGATAAACAGGTAGCAAACTAGCGTCAGAGACTAGAGCTCTGTAAGACTGATAAACAGGTAGAAAACTAGCGTCAGGGACTGGAGTTCTATAAGACTGATAAACAGGTAGCAAACTAGCGTCAGGGACTAGAGCTCTATAAGACTGATAAACAGGTAGCAAACTAGCGTCAGGGACTAGAGCTCTGTAAGACTGATAAACAGGTAGAAAACTAGCGTCAGGGACTGGAGTTCTATAAGACTGATAAACAGGTAGCAAACTAGTGTCAGGGACTAGAGCTCTGTAAGACTGATAAACAGGTAGAAAACTAGCGTCAGGGTCTAGAGCTCTATAAGACTGATAAACAGGTAGCAAACTAGCGTCAGGGACTAGAGCTCTATAAGACTGATAAACAGGTAGCAAACTAGCGTCAGGAAGAGCTCTATAAGACTGATAAACAGGTAGCAAACTAGCGTAAGGGACTAGAGCTCTATAAGACTGTAAACAGGTAGCAAACTAGCGTCAGGGACTAGAGCTCTGTAAGACTGATAAACGTAGCAAACTAGCGTCAGGGACTAGAGCTCTGTAAGACTGATAAACAGGTAGAAAACTAGCGTCAGGGACTAGAGCTCTATAAGACTGATAAACAGGTAGCAAACTAGCGTCAGGGACTAGAGCTCTATAAGACTGATAAACAGGTATCAAACTAGCGTCAGGGACTAGAGCTCTATAAGACTGATAAACAGGTAGCAAACTAGTGTCAGGGACTGGAGTTCTATAAGACTGATAAACAGGTAGCAAACTAGCGTCAGGGACTAGAGCTCTGTAAGACTGATAAACAGGTAGCAAACTAGCGTCAGGGACTAGAGCTCTATAAGACTGATAAACAGGTAGCAAACTAGCGTCAGGGACTAGAGCTCTATAAGACTGATAAACAGGTAGCAAACTAGCGTCAGGGACTAAAGCTCTATAAGACTGATAAACAGGTAGCAAACTACGTCAGGGACTAGAGCTCTGTAAGACTGATAAACAGGTAGCAAACTAGCGTCAGGGACTAGAGCTCTGAAGACTGATAAACAGGTAGAAAACTAGCGTCAGGGACTAGAGCTCTATAAGACTGATAAACAGGTAGCAACTAGCGTCAGGACTAGACGCTCTATAAGAGACTGATAAACAGGTATCAACTAGCGTCGGGACTAGAGCTCTATAAGACTGATAAACAGGTAGCAAACTAGTGTCAGGGACTGGAGTTCTATAAGACTGATAAACAGGTAGCAAACTAGCGTCAGGGACTAGAGCTCTGTAAGACTGATAAACAGGTAGAAAACTAGCGTCAGGGACTGGAGTTCTATAAGACTGATAAACAGGTAGCAAACTAGTGTCAGGGACTAGAGCTCTGTAAGACTGATAAACAGGTAGAAAACTAGCGTCAGGGACTGGAGCTCTATAAGACTGATAAACAGGTAGCAAACTATTACCAGGGACTAGAGCTCTATAAGACTGATAAACAGGTAGCAAACTAGCGTCAGGGACTAGAGCTCTATAAGACTGATAAACAGGTAGAAAACTAGCGTAAGGGACTAGAGCTCTGTAAGACTGATAAACAGGTAGAAAACTAGCGTCAGGGACTAGAGCTCTGTAAGACTGATAAACAGGTAGCAAACTAGCGTCAGGGACTAGAGCTCTATAAGACTGATAAACAGGTAGCAAACTAGCGTCAGGGACTAGAGCTCTGTAAGACTGATAAACAGGTAGCAAACTAGCGTCAGGGACTAGAGCTCTGTAAGACTGATAAACAGGTAGCAAACTAGCGTCAGGGACTAGAGCTCTGTAAGACTGATAAAGGTAGAAACTAGCGTCAGGGACTGGAGTTCTATAAGACTGATAAACAGGTAGCAAACTAGCGTCAGGGACTAGAGCTCTGTAAGACTGATAAACAGGTAGCAAACTAGCGTCAGGGACTAGAGCTCTGTAAGACTGATAAACAGGTAGAAAACTAGCGTCAGGGACTAGAGCTCTATGAGACTGATAAACAGGTAGCAAACTAGCGTCAGGGACTAGAGCTCTGTAAGACTGATAAACAGGTAGAAAACTAGCATCAGGGACTAGAGCTCTATAAGACTGATAAACAGGTAGCAAACTAGCGTCAGGGACTAGAGCTCTGTAAGACTGATAAACAGGTAGAAAACTAGCATCAGGGACTAGAGCTCTATAAGACTGATAAACAGGTAGAAAACTAGCATCAGGGACTTGAGCTCTGTAAGACTGATAAACAGGTAGAAAACTAGCGTAAGGGACTAGAGCTCTGTAAGACTGATAAACAGGTAGCAAACTATTATCAGGGACTAGAGCTCTGTAAGACTGATAAACAGGTAGAAAACTAGCATCAGGGACTAGAGCTCTATAAGACTGATAAACAGGTAGCAAACTAACGTCAGGGCCTAGAGCTCTATAAGACTGATAAACAGGTAGCAAACTAGCGTCAGGGACTAGAGCTCTATAAGACTGATAAACAGGTAGCAAACTAGCGTCAGGGACTAGAGCTCTATAAGACTGATAAACAGGTAGCAAACTAGCGTCAGGGACTAGAGCTCTATAAGACTGATAAACAGGTAGCAAACTAGCGTCAGGGACTAGAGCTCTATAAGACTGATAAACAGGTAGCAAACTAGCGTCAGGGACTAGAGCTCTGTAAGACTGATAAACAGGTAGCAAACTAGCGTCAGGGACTAGAGCTCTATAAGACTGATAAACAGGTAGCAAACTAGCGTCAGGGACTAGAGCTCTATAAGACTGATAAACAGGTAGCAAACTAGCGTCAGGGACTAGAGCTCTGTAAGACTGATAAACAGGTAGCAAACTAGCGTCAGGGACTAGAGCTCTGTAAGACTGATAAACAGGTAGAAAACTAGCGTCAGGGACTAGAGCTCTATAAGACTGATAAACAGGTAGCAAACTAGCGTCAGGGACTAGAGCTCTATAAGACTTAAACAGGTAGCAACTACGTCAGGATAGAGCTCTATAAGACGATAAGGTAGCAAACTAGCGTCAGGGACTAGAGCTCTATAAGACTGATAAACAGGTAGCAAACTAGCGTCAGGGACTAGAGCTCTATAAGACTGATAAACAGGTATCAAACTAGTGTCAGGGACACCTTGAAGTAACTAATTTTCTGACCTTTTAGTCTCTGCACACTCACAGGGTCCTACTCACTCAGAAAACACAGTCACTCCATCATCTGCTCACTAGCGTATCATACGCACATCCATTTGTACTGAATCTACACACCCTCACGCCCCCTCACATACAAGCTGCTGCTACGCTGTTTAGGAAAGGGGGGATACCTAGTCAGTTGTACAACTGAATGCATTCTACTGAAATGTGTCTTTTGCATTTAACCCAACCCCTACTGACCCAAACGCTCTTACCCGGTATCTTACATTCCTTTGGCCTAGTCTCCTTCCTCCTATACATATCTACCTCCATCACTCCAGTATCCCTGTCATCTTACCCCTATACATATCTACCTCCATCACTCCAGTATCCCCTTCCCTGATACATATCTACCTCCATCACTCCAGTATGCCTGTTTCCTTCCTCCTATACATATCTACCTCCATCACTACAGTATCCCTGTCTCCTTCCCCCTATACATATCTACCTCCATCACTCCAGTATCCCTGTCCCCTTCTCCCTATACATATCTACCTCCATCACTCCAGTATCCCTGTCCCCTTCTCCCTATACATATCTACCTCCATCACTCCAGTATCCCTGTCCCCTTACCCCTATACATATCTACCTCCATCACTCCAGTATCCCTGTCACCTTACCCCTATACATATCTACCTCCATCACTCCAGGAGCCCTGTCTCCTTCCCCCTATACATATCTACCTCCATCACTCCAGTATCCCTGTCACCTTACCCCTATACATATCTACCTCCATCACTCCAGTATCCCTGTCACCTTCCCCCTATACATATCTACCTCCATCACTCCAGTATCCATGTTGACTTACCCCTATACATATCTACCTCCATCACTCCAGTATCCCTGTCCCCTTCCCCCTATACATATCTACCTCCATCACTCCAGTATCCCTGTCTCCTTCCCCCTATACATATCTACCTCCATCACTCCAGTATCCCTGTCCCTTCTCCCTATACATATCTACTCCTCCATCACTCCAGTACCCTGTCTCCTTCCCCCTATACATATCTACCTCCATCACTCCAGTATCCCTGTCTCCTTCCTCCTATACATATCTACCTCCATCACTCCAGTATCCCTGTCGACTTACCCCTATACATATCTACCTCCATCACTCCAGTATCCCTGTCCCCTTCCTCCTATACATATCTACCTCATCACTCCAGTATCCCTGTCCCCTTACTCCTATACATATCTACCTCCATCACTCCAGTATCCCCTTCCCCTATACATATCTACCTCCATCACTCCAGTATCCCTGTCCCCTATACATATCTACCTCCATCACTCCAGTATCCCTGTCTCCTTCCCCCTATACATATCTACCTCCATCACTCCAGTATCCCTGTCTCCTTCCCCTATACATATCTACCTCCATCACTCCAGTATCCCTGTCCCCTTACCCCTATACATATCTACCTCCATCACTCCAGTATCCCTGTCCCCTATACATATCTACCTCCATCACTCCAGTATCCCTTCCCCTAACATATCTATTCTACCTCCATCACTCCAGTATCCCTGTCTCCTTCCCCCTATACATATCTACCTCCATCACTCCAGTATCCCTGTCCCCTTCCCCCTATACATATCTACCTCCATCACTCCAGTATCCCTGTCCCCTATACATATCTACCTCCATCACTCCAGTATCCTGTTCCCCTTCCCCCTATACATTCTACCTCCATCACTCCAGTATCCCTGTCCCCTATACTTCTACCTCCATCACTCCAGTATCCCTGTCCCCTTACCCCTATACATATCTGCCTCCATCACTCCAGTATCCCTGTCCCCTATACATATCTACCTCCATCACTCCAGTATCCCTGTCCCCTTCCCCTATACATATCTACCTCCATCACTCCAGTATCCCTGTCTCCTTCCTCCTATACGTATCTACCTCCATCACTCCAGTATCCCTGTCACCTTACCCCTATACATATCTACCTCCATCACTCCAGTATCCCTGTCTCCTTCCCCTATACATATCTACCTCCATCACTCCAGTATCCCTGTTTCCTTCCTCCTATACATATCTACCTCCATCACTCCAGTATCCCTGTCCCCTTCCCCCTATACATATCTACCTCCATCACTATACATATCTACCTCCATCACTCCAGTATCCCTGTCTCCTTCCCCCTCTACATATCTACCTCCACACTCCAGTATCCCTGTCCCTTCCCCCTATACATTATCTACCTCCATCACTCCAGTATCCTGTCCCCTTCTCCATACATATCTACCCTCCATCACTCCAGTATCCCTGTCTCCTTCCCCCTATACATATCTACCTCCGTCACTCCAGTATCCCTGTCCCCTATACATATCTGCCTCCATCACTCCAGTATCCCTGTCCCCTTCCCCCTATACATATCTACCTCCATCACTCCAGTATCCCTGTCCCCTATACATATCTACCTCCATCACTCCAGTATCCCTGTCCCCTTCCCCCTATACATATCTACCTCCATCACTCCAGTATCCCTGTCCCCTTCCCCCTATACTATACCTCCATCACTCCAGTATCCCTGTCCCTATACATATCTACCTCCATCACTCCAGTATCCCTGTCCCCTTCCCCCTATACATATCTACCTCCATCACTCCAGTATCCCTGTCTCCTTCCCCCTATACATATCTACCTCCATCACTCCAGTATCCCTGCACATTGTAAACATGGTATGAACTGACCCTGTATATAGTATGGTATTAACTGACCCTGTATATAGTATGGTATGAACTGACCCTGTATATAGTATGGTATTAACTGACCCTGTATATAGTATGGTATTAACCTGACCCTGTATATAGTATGGTATTAACTGACCCTGTATATAGTATGGTATTGAACTGACCCTGTATATAGTATGGTATTAACTGACCCTGTATCTAGTATGGTTTACCTGACCCTGTATATAGTATGGTATTAACCTGACCCTGTATATAGTATGGTATTGAACTGACCCTGTATATAGTATGGTATTAACTGACCCTGTATATAGGATGGTATTAACTGACCCTGTATATAGGATGGTATTAACTGACCCTGTATATAGTATGGTATTGAACTGACCCTGTATATAGTATGCTTACTTACTTATTGTGATCTTCATATTTCTTCTAGTATTACATTGTTATTGATTATTGCATTGTTGAGTATTGCGTTGGCCAGAAAGGCATTTCACTGTTCTTGTGCATGTTACATTAAAAACTTGAAAATTGAAACAACCAGTACCAGATCAACAAGGTATTTGAGGTAGACATGTACAGTGGGGCAAAAAAGTATTTAGTCAGCCACCAATTGTGCAAGTTCTCCCACTTAAAAAGATGAGAGAGGCCTGTAATTTTCATCATAGGTACACTTCAACTATGACAGACAAAATGAGAAAAAAATCCAGAAAATCACATTGTAGGATTTTTAATGAATTATTTGCAAATTATGGTGGAAATATTATTTGGTCCCTCCAAACAAGCAAGATTTCTGGCTCTCACAGACCTGTAACTTCTTCTTTAAGAGGCTCTCCTCTGCCTCCACTCGTTACCTGTATAAATGGCACCTGTTTGAACTTGTTATCAGTATAAAAGACACCTGTCCACAACCTCAAACATCACACTCCAAACTCCACTATGGCCAGACCAAAGAGCTGTCAAAGGACACCAGAAACAAAATTGTAGACCTGCACCAGCTGGAAGCCTGATCTGCAATAGGTAAGCAGCTTGGTTTGAAGAAATCAACTGTGGGAGCAATTATTAGGAAATGGAAGACATACAAGACCACTGATAATCTCCCTCGATCTGGGGCTCCACGCAAGATCTCACCCCGTGGGGTCAAAATGATCACAAGAACGGTGACAAAAATCCCAGAACCACACGGGGGGACCTAGTGAATGACCTGCAGAGAGCTGGGACCAAAGTAACAAAGCCTACCATCAGTAACACACTACGCCGCCAGGGACTCAAATCCTGCAGTGCCAGACGTGTCCCCCTGCTTAAGCCAGTACATGTCCAGGCCCGCCTGAAGTTTGCTAGAGAGCATTTGGATGATCCAGAAGAAGATTGGGAGAATGTCATATGGTCAGATGAAACCAAAATAGAACTTTTTGGTAAAAACTCAACTCGTCGTGTTTGGAGGACAAAGAATGCTGAGTTGCATCCAAAGAACACATACCTACTGTGAAGCATGGGGGTGGAAACATCATGCTTTGGGGTTGTTTTTCTGCAAAGGGACCAGGATGACTGATCCGTGTAAAGGGAAAGAATGATGGGGCCATGTATCGTGAGATTTTGAGTGAAAACCTCCTTCCATCAGCAAGGGCATTGAAGATGAAACGTGGCTGGGTCTTTCAGCATGACAATGATCCCAAACACACCGCCCGGGCAACGAAGGAGTGGCTTCGTAAGAAGCATTTCAAGGTCCTGGAGTGGCCTAGCCAGTCTCCAGATCTCAACCCCATAGAAAATCTTTGGAGGGAGTTGAAAGTCCGTGTTGCCCAGCAACAGCCCCAAAACATCACTGCTCTAGAGGAAATCTGCATGGAGGAATGGGCCAAAATACCAGCAACAGTGTGTGAAAACCTTGTGAAGACTTACAGAAAACGTTTGACCTCTGTCATTGCCAACAAAGGGCATATAACAAAGTATTGAGAAACTTTTGTTATTGACCAAATACTTATTTTCCACCATAATTTGCAAATAAATTCATTAAAAATCCTACAATGTGATTTTCTGGATTTCTTTTTCTCATTTTGTCTGTCATAGTTGAAGTGTACCTATGATGAAAATTACAGGCCTCTCTCATATTTTTAAGTGGGAGAACTTGCACAATTGGTGGCTGACTAAATACTTTTTTGCCCCACTGTACATGAAGGCAGTGTAAAGTTGAATCACCTATTTAGCAGTGTTATGGATTGGGGAAAGAAGCTGTCTCTGAGCCTGTTGGTCCGGGTACCGTTTGCCGGACTGTATTACAGGGAACAGTCTATAGCTTGGATGGCTGGAGTGTTTTGGCAATTTTTCGAGTCTTCATCTGACACTGCCTGGTATACAGGTCCTGGATGGCAGAGAGCTCAGCTCCAGTGATCTACTGGGCTGTCCGCATCAACCTCTGTAGCGCTTTGTGGTCAAGGGTAGTGCGTTTGCCATACAAGCGGTGATGCAGCCAGTCAATATGCTCTCGATGGTGCAGCTGTAGAACTTTTTGAGGATCTGAGGGCCCATGCCAAATCTATTCAGTATCCTGAAGGGGGGAGAAATGCTGTCATGCCCTCTTCACGACTGTAAAACAGAGAACATGGAACTAGAGAATAAAGTGCAGTTGACGGAGGATTGTCAAACAGAACAGGCTCTTTGTGTTCATTAGGCACAAAACGGAAGAAAATACTTGAACTTGTCCAATAAGAAAAACGCACATTTTCTGTTTTAAAACGTTTTTGCTATAACGTGCCCTTATGAACACGACCCAGGTAGGATCAGCTTGACTACTGGTGGGGCATATTAAGTCCTCTATGTATATAGGGGTGTGCTCTCCCCTCTTCCTCCTGTAGTCCACGATCAGCTCCGTCGGTCTTACCGATGTTGAGGGAGAAGCTATTTGTCCTGGCACCACAACGCTAAGTCTCTGACCTCCTCCCTGTAGGCTGTAACGTCACTGTCAGTGATCAGACCAACCACCGCCGTGCTGTCGGTCAAAGACAATGCTGTTGGAGTCGTGCTTGGCCACGCAGTCGTGGGTGAACAAGGAGTACAGGAACGGACTAAGCACACACCCCTGAACGACCCCTCCGTGTTGAGGGTCTGGTGGTGTTGCTTACTCTCACCACCTGGGGTGGTCAGTCAGGAAGTCCAGGATCCAGTTGCAGAGGGAGGAGTTCAGTCCAAGGGGGTCCTCAGCTTGGTGATGAGCTTGGAGGGGGCTATTGTGTTGAACGCTGAGCTGAACAGCATTCTCACATAGTTAATTCCCCTCTTGTCCAGGTGGGAGAAGGCAGTGGGAAGTGCAACTGAGACTGCGACATCTGTAGATCTATCAGGTGGTATGTGATTTGGAGTTTGGGTCCAGGTTGTCTGGGAGGATAGCGTTGATGTATGTCATGACCAGCCTTTCAACTTCCTAATTACAGCGCTACAGGGCGTGAGTGCTACAGGGCGTGAGTGCTACAGGACGTGAGTGCTACAGGACGTGAGTGCTACAGGACGTGAGTGCTACAGGACGTGAGTGCTACAGGGCGTGAGTGCTACAGGACGTGAGTGCTACAGGACGTGAGTGCTACAGGGCGTGAGTGCTACAGGGCGTGAGTGCTACAGGACGTGAGTGCTACAGGGCGTGAGTGCTACAGGGCGTGAGTGCAACAGGGCGTGAGTGCAACAGGGCGTGAGTGCTACAGGGCGTGAGTGCTGCAGGGCGTGAGTGCTGCAGGGCGTGAGTGCTGCAGGGCGTGAGTGCTGCAGGGCGTGAGTGCTACAGGACGTGAGTGCTACAGGGCGTGAGTGCTACAGGGCGTGAGTGCTACAGGGCGTGAGTGCTACAGGGCGTGAGTGCTACAGGGCGTGAGTGCTACAGGGCGTGAGTGCTACAGGGCGTGAGTGCTACAGGGCGTGAGTGCTACAGGGCGAAAGTAATTTAGGCAGATTACCTTGGAGCTCTTGGGAACAGGGACAATGGTGGTCAGCTTGAAATATGTTGGGATTACAGACTGGGACAAGGAGAGATTGAAAATGTCCGTGAAGACACTTGCTAGATGGTCTGTTTATGCTTTGAGAACTCGCCCTGGTATTCCGTCTGGCCTTGAGAATGTTAACCTGTTTAGAAAAGTTTTGCTCACATCGGCCACGGAGAGCGAGATCACACAGTCACCTGGAACAACAGGAACACACAAGACTCAGTGTTGTATTCCTCGAAGCGAGCATAAAATGCATTCACAGCTGGGTTTTCCTTTGCAATCCATTCGAGTTTTAGCGGCCCTAGTAGGCAGGAGACATGTAGGTAGAAGTGATTTAGGAGGGTTTAAGTCGCCAAGGAGACGTGTAGGTAGAAGTGAGGTAGAATGTTTTAAGTCGCCAAGGAGACGTGTAGGTAGAAGTGAGGTAGAATGTTTTAAGTCGCCAAGGAGACGTGTAGGTAGAAGTGAGGTAGAATGTTTTAAGTCGCCAAGGAGACGTGTAGGTAGAAGTGAGGTAGAATGTTTTAAGTCGCCAAGGAGACGTGTAGGTAGAAGTGAGGTAGAATGTTTTAAGTCGCCAAGGAGACGTGTAGGTAGAAGTGAGGTAGAATGTTTTAAGTCGCCAAGGAGACGTGTAGGTAGAAGTGAGGTAGAACGGTTTTAAGTCGCCAAGGAGACGTGTAGGTAGAAGTGAGGTAGAATGTTTTAAGTCGCCAAGGAGACGTGTAGGTAGAAGTGCGGTAGAATGTTTTAAGTCGCCAAGGAGACGTGTAGGTAGAAGTGAGGTAGAATGTTTTAAGTCGCCCAGGAGACGTGTAGGTAGAAGTGAGGTAGAATGCTTTAAGTCGCCCAGGAGACGTGTAGGTAGAAGTGAGGTAGAATGTTTTAAGTCGCCAAGGAGACGTGTAGGTAGAAGTGAGGTAGAATGTTTTAAGTCGCCAAGGAGACATGTAGGTAGAAGTGAGGTAGAATGTTTTAAGTTGCCCAGGAGATGTGTAGGTAGAAGTGATTTAGGAGGGTTTAAGTCTCCCCGCGTTAAAGTCTTCTCCCACCAGAAACGTTGCCTCTGGATGAGTGGATTCTTGTTTCTTTAAGGCCCCATACAGTTCGTTAAGTGACAAAGTGGTGTTGGCTTGTGGAGGAATGTTGACGGCCGTGCTAATTACAGTTGAGAACTCTCTTGGTAGATAAAAGGGTCTGCAGCTTACCATGAGGTATTCTATATCAGGTGAGCAAAAGCTCCAGATTTCCTTCACACTGGAAGCAGCACACTAGTTGTTATTTATGATGAGGCACACCCCTCCTCCTTTGGACTTGCCCCGAGGCCGCCTTCGTCCGATCGTGCCGCTGCATGGAAAAACCACTGAGTCCTATGTACATAGAGTCATCCAGCCACGTCTTTGCAAGGCATATATTATGACAGCTTTTCAAGTCTCTCTGATACGAGACTCTCAAATGAATCTCATCCATCTTATTCTCCAGTGACTGGACATTTCCTAATAGAATGGAGAGGAGTGCCGATCAATTTTCTCTTCGTCTCAGTCTCACCAATTTTCTCTGCTGTGGTTCTGTGTCTATCTCTGTATCTTTCCATCCCTCCCTCCAATCTCTGATGTGGCCTGTGAAATAGAAATGAGGTCTCTCGCTCTCTCGCTCTCTCGCTCTCTCGCTCTCTCTCTCTCTCTCTCTCTCTCTCTCTCTCTCTCTCTCTCTCTCTCTCTCTCTCTCTCTCTCTCTCTCTCTCTCTCTCTCTCTCTCTCTCTCTCTTTCTCTTTCTTCCAGACATCAAACCAATGTTTTTCTTTTAGATCTTGGAGTGCTGCCAAATCTGACAACTAGATCAAGCAGAGAGAGAGAGAGAAAATGAGAGAATGCAGAGAGAAAATACGAGCAAGAGCAGAAGATTGGAGTGAGGGGGATCATGAAAGAGATTAAGAGGGAGGGAGGGAGGGAGGGAGAGGGAGAGGGAGCCCACTGCAGTACAACCAGCCTCTTTCTCTCTCTCTCTCTCTCTCTCTCTCTCTCTCTCTCTCTCTCTCTCTCTCTCTCTCTCTCTCTCTCTCTCTCTCTCTCTCTCTCTCTCTCTCTCTCTCTCTCTCTCTCTCTCTCTCTCTCTTTCTCTCTCTCTCTCTTTCTCTCTCCCTCCCTCTCTCTCTCTCATTCTCTCTCTCTCATTCTCTCTCTCTCTCTCTCTCTCTCTCTCTCTCTCTCTCTCTCTCTCTGTAACTGTCACTGTCACTCTGTAACTGTCACTCTGTAACTGTCACTGTCACTGTCTCCTCTCTCTCTCTCTCTCTCTCTCTCTCTCTCTCTCTCTCTCTCTCTCTCTCTCTCTCTCTCTCTCTCTCTCTCTCTCTCTCTCTCTCTCTCTCTCTGTCACTGTCTCTCTCTGTCTTTGTTTCTGTCTCTCTTTCTGTCTATCTCTCTCTGTCTCTCTCTCTTTCTGTTGAGGCAATACTACTCGTCCTGCCTCTTAGCTAGCTCTCGTATCTGGATCAGCCGATGAGAAGTGAGAAGATTGCCTGCAGGGTAATTACTAAATGGAAAGAGGGGGAGCAGAATGCAGCAGAGTAATCTACTGTTTTTTTTACGGGGTAGATCAGCTTTGATATTGCAGATAGATTGTAGCTTCTATCAATGTAATTGTCTGCATCATTTCCAATCCCTCATACATACAGTACCAGTCAAAGGTTTGGACACATCTACTCATTCAAGAGTTTTGAGAGGGAGAACGCCAAGTTATCAAGGCAAAGGGTGGCTACTTTGAAGAATCTGTTTGTTTAACACCTTTTTGGTTACTACATGATTCCATATGTGTTCTTTCATAGTTTTGATGTCTTGGAGAGGTTTTGATGTCTTGGAGAGGAGAGGAGAGGAGAGGAGAGGAGAGGAGAGGAGATGAGATGAGATGAGATGAGATGAGATGAGATGAGATGAGATGAGATGAGAGGAGAGGAGAGGAGAGGAGAGGAGAGGAGAGGAGAGGAGAGGAGAGGAGAGGAGAGGAGAGGAGAGGGGAGGAGGGGAGGGGAGAGGGGAGGGGAGAGGATAGGGGAGGAGGGGAGGGGAGGGGAGGGGAGGGGAGAGGAGAGGAGAGGAGAGGAGAGGAGAGGAGAGGAGAGGAGAGGAGAGGAGAGGAGAGGAGAGGAGAGGAGAGGAGAGGAGAGGAGAGGAGAGGAGAGAGAGAGAGAGAGAGAGAGAGAGAGAGAGAGAACAAAAGAGAGAGAGGGAGAGAGGAGAGGAGAGGAGAGGAGAGGAGAGGAGAGGAGAGGAGAGGAGAGGAGAGGAGAGGAGAGGAGAGGAACTAGCTTCAGACACACAGACAGATCAGACAGGTATTTCATCTCCAGGGCATTATGCAGGTAACACATACACATCAAATTGGTTAACTAGGACATTGCTAACTGGGCCCGTTAACTGAGACGGGCCCAATATTGATTTAACTCTCAAAAGTGTGAAAACGCAAAGACACTGGGCCAGTGTTTATTTAACTCTCAAACCTGTGGAACTGTATAGACACTGGGCCAGTGTTTATTTAACTCTCAAACCTGTGGAACTGTATAGACACTGGGCCAGTGTTTATTTAACTCTCAAACCTGTGGAACTGTATAGACACTGGGCCAGTGTTAATTTAACTCTCAAACCTGTGGAACTGTATAGACACTGGGCCAGTGTTTATTTAACTCTGGAGAATTGACTGTGGCATTATCTCATACTGCTTCAATCCATTTACTGTCTGCTCACATCACCTTGTACTTACCAGTCCAGGGGGCTGACTGGGCTTGTGAAAAATGCTAGTTATTTTCCAACTAACGTCATATACCAGAAACTATTTATCACAGAGCAATATGCAAATACTGTCATTGCCCCAAACAAGACAGTTGGCAAATCTTTAAAATATCTTTCAAATTGACCTGCATATTACAGACTGAAAATAATAAGTGTTTTTTCCCCTCCTTAATTAGGGAGAGGTTGACTATAGTACTACCAACCGTCTGTCAAAACAGGCAGGTCTGCATTTCTCTACACAACCTTTTCACTGAGCATCTGTGTGAACCAATCCACAGCTCAGACAAAGATACCTAAACCCTGATACACATCCACACTGTCCTTTGGTCTCCCTCCTCTCTCAACTGCTCTCCCTCTCTCTCCCTCCTCTCTCCCCTCTCTCCCCCTCTCTCCCCCCTCTCTCCCCCCTGCTCTCTCCCTTTCTCCCCTGCTCTCCCTCTCTCAACTGCTCTCCCTCTCTCTCCCTCCTCTCTCCACTGCTCTCCCTCTCTCTCCCCCTCTCTCCACTGCTCTCCCTCTCTCTCCCTCCTCTCTCCACTGCTCTCCCTCTCTCTCCCCCTCTCTCCACTGCTCTCCCTCTCTCTCCCCTGCTCTCTCTCTCTGCCCCTCTCTCCACTGCTCTCCCTCTCTCTCCCTCTCTCTCCCCTGCTCTCTCTCTCTCCCCCTCTCTCCACTGCTCTCCCTCTCTCTCCCCTGCTCTCTCTCTCTCCCCCTCTCTCCACTGCTCTCCCTCTCTCTCCCCCTCTCTCC
This sequence comes from Salvelinus namaycush, assembly GCF_016432855.1. Taxonomy (NCBI): domain Eukaryota; kingdom Metazoa; phylum Chordata; class Actinopteri; order Salmoniformes; family Salmonidae; genus Salvelinus; species Salvelinus namaycush. The sequence continues at coordinate 700,393 of NC_052310.1, forward strand.
ACTGCTATCCCTCTCTCTCCCTCTCTCTCCCCTGCTCTCTCTCTCTCCCCCTCTCTCCACTGCTCTCCCTCTCTCTCCCTCTCTCTCCCCTGCTCTCTCGCTCTCTCCCTCTCTCTCCCCCTCTCTCCACTGCTCTCCCTCCTCTCTCCCCTGCTCTCCCTCCTCTCTCCCTCTCTCCCTCTCTCCCTCTCTCCCTCTCTCTCCCTCTCTCTCCCCTGCTCTCCCTCTCTCTCCCCCCTCTCTCCACTGCTCTCCCTCTCTCCCCCCTCTCCCTCCTCTCTTTGCTGCTCTTCCTCTCGCTCCGTCTTTCTCCCTCCCTCCCTCTTTCTCCCTCTCTCCCACATTGTCCCTCTCTCTCCTATCCATCCTCTCTCCCCTGCTGTCACTTTCCACGAGGTGCAAGGCCAGGGTATTCAATTTGATGTGCCGACTTAAAAAGAAACAGCATGCAGTGTTGACGGCTAGGCGGCTAGCACACACACACACACACACACACACACACACACACACACACACACACACACACACACACACACACACACACACACACACACACACACACACACACACACACACACACACACACACACACACACACACACACACTAGGCCATGTTATTCGTGTTATGCTCAGTGTTTTAGTGGGGCAGAGGGCAGAAATTTCCAGAAGCAGCTGTGTGCTCTGTTTCCCTCTCCCTCCCTCCCCGGCATGCCTGGCTCGATGCCCAGGCGTACTCAAACTCACATTCATCCAGAAATATCCTCCCTCCCCCTCTCTCCCTCCACCCAGTTTCTCTCCACTCTCTCTCCCTCCCTCCTCCCGCTTTCCCCTCTCTCTCTCTCTCTGTCTCTCTGAACATATCCCATGACTCAAACAGACAAGCTGAATGATGGGCTCGTTCTTCACACCACACAGAGAGAGGGAGGGAGTTGGAGAGTGTTTCCACTTTCCCCCGTCTGTACCTACACCCGTACAGAGCACCAGATGTGACCACAGTACATTATTAACGTGTTTTGATGATGGCAGTGTGCTTTGCTCAACTTATTTTCCGTGTCTGACATCCAGGCCTATTACTGGATCCTTAGGAGGAGAAATAGAGCCTAGGGTCTTCAGCATCAATGACACGAGACCATGTGGAGACATGACAGAACAGAAGAGGACCTAGCCCTGGTGGACACCAGTATTGAGACATTGAACAGGACCTAGCCCTGGGGGACACCAGTAGTAAGACATTAAAGAGGACCTAGCCCTGGGGGACACCAGTAGTAAGACATTAAAGAGGACCTAGCCCTGGGGGACACCAGTAGTAAGACATTAAAGAGGACTTAGCCCTGGGGGACACCAGTAGTAAGACATTAAAGATGACCTAGCCCTGGGGGACACCAGTAGTAAGACATTAAAGAGGACCTAGCCCTGGGGGACACCAATAGTAAGACATTAAAGAGGACCTAGCCCTGGGGGACACCAGTATTGAGACATTGAACAGGACCTAGCCCTGGGGGACACCTGTAGTAAGACATTAAAGAGGACCTAGCCCTGGGGGACACCAGTAGTAAGACATTAAAGAGGACCTAGCCCTGGGGGACACCAGTAGTAAGACATTAAAGAGGACCTAGCCCTGGGGGACACCAGTAGTAAGACATTAAAGAGGACCTAGCCCTGGGGGACACCAGTAGTAAGACATTGAAGAGGACCTAGCCCTGGGGGACACCAGTAGTAAGACATTGAAGAGGACCTAGCCCTGGGGGACACCAGTAGTAAGACATTAAAGAGGACCTAGCCCTGGGGGACACCAGTAGTAAGACATTAAAGAGGACCTAGCCCTGGGGGACACCAGTAGTAAGACATTAAAGAGGACCTAGTCCTGGGGGACACCAGTAGTAAGACATTAAAGAGGACATAGCCCTGGGGGACACCAGTATTGAGACATTGAACAGGACCTAGCCCTGGGGGACACCTGTAGTAAGACATTAAAGAGGACCTAGCCCTGGGACACCAGTAGTAAGACATTAAAGAGGACCTAGCCCTGGGGGACACCAGTAGTAAGACATTAAAGAGGACCTAGCCCTGGGGGACACCAGTAGTAAGACATTAAAGAGGACCTAGCCCTGGGGGACACCAGTAGTAAGACATTAAAGAGGACCTAGCCCTGGGGGACACCAGTAGTAAGACATTAAAGAGGACCGAGCCCTGGGGGACACCTGTAGTAAGACATTAAAGAGGACCTAGCCCTGGGGGACACCAATAGTAAGACATTAAAGAGGACCTAGCCCTGGGGGACACCAGTAGTAAGACATTAAAGAGGACCTAGCCCTGGGGGACACCAATAGTAAGACATTAAAGAGGACCTAGCCCTGGGGGACACCAGTAGTAAGACATTGAAGAGGACATAGCCCTGGGGGACACCAGTAGTAAGACATTAAAGAGGACCTAGCCCTGGGGGACACCAGTAGTAAGACATTAAAGAGGACCTAGCCCTGGGGGACACCAGTAGTAAGACATTGAAGAGGACCTAGCCCTGGGCAACACCAGTAGTAAGACAGTAAAGAGGACCTAGCCCTGGGGGACACCAGTAGTTAGACATTAAAGAGGACCTAGCCAAGGGGGACACCAGGAAGCCATGAAGGCATCGCTTTCTGACCAAATTTGGTGTCCTATAGGATATACTAGACCCCTAATAATATAATGAAGTCTGGTTACGTTCTAGGATCTCTGAGGAATAAATACGAACGTGATTTTACTGGTTGAAACAATGTTTAGGGTTAGATTTTCACATATTCCTTTCTTTGCAAATTGAATGACTGGGAATACAAAATCAATCGTGCTTCTGCTATATGGACCTTTTAAGGATATGAAAAATTATTTTATCTAACAAAACAACACTTCATGTTATCTCTGGGACCCTTTGGATTATAAATCAGAGCAAGATTTCAGAATGTATGTCACACCCTGACCTTAGTTATCTATGTTTTCTGTATTATTTTGGTCAGGTCAGGGTGTGACGAGGGTGGGTATGCTTGTTTTGTCTGGTCTAGGGTTTTTGTATGTCTAGGGGTGTTGGTAAATCTAGGCATATGTATGTTTATGGTGGCCTGATATGGTTCCCAATCAGAGGCTGCTGTTTATCGTTGTCTCTGATTGGGGATCCTATTTAGGTAGCCATTTCCCCTTTGGTTTTGTGGGTTCTTATTCTATGTTTAGTTGCCTGTCTGCATTAGCCATATTAGCTTCACGGTTCGTTTTGTTATTTTGTTTGTTTTGTTCAGTGTTCATTCTTTAAATATAGTAGAATGTACGCTTACCACGCTGCGCCTTGGTCTCCTCCCTACGACGGCCGTGACAATGTAAGTACACATTTCACCTTCAGAGATGAATTTATCAAACCTATCTCGGTGAAAAAAAGTGTTTTGTTGTTAGGAGCTCTCCTCAAACAATAGCATGGCATTTTGTCGCAGTAATAACTACTGTACATTGGACAGTGCAGTTATATTAACAAGAATTTAAGCTTTCAGCCGATATAAGACACTTATATGTACCGATATTTGTTGTTTCTCTAACATAACGCGACATAAGGCGCTGCATGATTTACAACCTGAGGTAAGGGTTGTCCCGGGACCAGAGACCCAGTAACTCCAGACACAGTCCGTCTCAGGTTCTATTATTAGAGCTGCTGGATGACGTCAAGTGTATTACACAACTCACTGTAAAGAGGCATGGACTGACTGTGGAGAGGAGGTCTACAGTGTCACGGTCGTCATGAGGAATGGACCAAGGCGCAGCGTGCGTAGAGTTCCACATATTTTAATAAATAGAAACTCACCAAACAAAAACAAACAAACAAACAAACAAACAAACAAACAAGCACAAACGAAACGTGATGTTCTGGACTACTCACAGGCAGCTACACAAACACAAGATCCCACAAAGCACCAAGGGGAAATGGCTGTCTAAATATGATCCCCAATCAGAGACAACGATAAACAGCTGCCTCTGATTGCGAACCATAACAGGCCAACATCGACATATAAACGCCTAGATGACCCACCCTAAATCACACCCCGACCTAACCAACATAGAGAATAAAAGCTCTCTATGGTCAGGGCGTGACATACAGACACTTCTCCCTCTGTCCCGTTATCACTGGAGAGGAGGTCTACAGACACTTCTCCCTCTGTCCTGTTATCACTGGAGAGGAGGTCTACAGACACTTCTCCCTCTGTCCTGTTATCACTGGAGAGGAGGTCTACAGACACTTCTCCCTCTGTCCTGTTATCACTGGAGAGGAGGTCTACAGACACTTCTCCCTCTGTCCTGTTATCACTGGAGAGGAGGTCTACAGACACTTCTCCCTCTGTCCTGTTATCACTGGAGAGGAGGTCTACAGACACTTCTCCCTCTGTCCTGTTATCACTGGAGAGGAGGTCTACAGACACTTCTCCCGCTGTCCTGTTATCACTGGAGAGGAGGTCTACAGACACTTCTCCCTCTGTCCTGTTATCACTGGAGAGGAGGTCTACAGACACTTCTCCCTCTGTCCTGTTATCACTGGAGAGGAGGTCTACAGACACTTCTCCCTCTGTCCTGTTATCACTGGAGAGGAGGTCTACAGACACTTCTCCCTCTGTCCTGTTATCACTGGAGAGGAGGTCTACAGACACTTCTCCCTCTGTCCTGTTATCACTGGAGAGGAAAGGTGGGTGCCAACTATAGCGCCTCACCTCAGGATACTCTCTCTCTCTCTCTCTCTCTCTCTCTCTCTCTCTCTCTCTCTGTCCTCCTCTTTATCTCTCTCTCTGTCCTCCTCTTTATCTCTGCACATCACTGCCTGTGAGCTTCAGTACTTTCCAGGAGATATACCACACCCAGTGTCACAGGTAGGCTAAGTAGATCCTCAAGGACCTCAGCCACCCGAGCCACGGCCTGTTCACCCCGCTACCATCTAGAAGATTATCAAGGACCTCAGCCACCCGAGCCACGGCCTGTTCACCCCGCTACCATCCAGAAGATCATCAAGGACCTCAGCCACCCGAGTCACGGCCTGTTCACCCCGCTACCATCCAGAAGATCATCAAGGACCTCAGCCACCCGAGCCACGGCCTGTTCACCCCGCTACCATCCAGAAGATCATCAAGGACCTCAGCCCCCTGAGCCACGGACTGTTCACACCACTGCCATCTAGAAGGAGGAGACATTACAGGTGCATCAAAGCTGGGACCAAGGGACAGATAAACAGCTTCTATCTCCAGGCCATCAGACTGTTAAACAGTCACCACTACCCGGCCTCCACCCAGTACCCTGACCTGGACCTTAGTCACTGTTACTAGCCTCCACCCAGTACCCTGACCTGGACCTTAGCCACTGTTACTAGCCTCCACCCAGTACCCTGACCTGGACCTAAGTCACTGTTACTAGCCTCCACCCAGTACCTTGACCTGGACCTAAGTCACTGTTACTAGCCTCCACCGAGTACCCTGACCTGGACCTAAGTCACTGTTACTAGCCTCCACCCAGTACCTTGACCTGGACCTAAGTCACTGTTACTAGCCTCCACCCAGTACCCTGACCTGGACCTAAGTCACTGTTACTAGCCTCCACCCAGTACCTTGACCTGGACCTAAGTCACTGTTACTAGCCTCCACCCAGTACCCTGACCTGGACCTAAGTCACTGTTACTAGCCAGCTACCACCCGGTACCCTGACCTGGACCTTAGTCACTGTTACTAGCCTCCACCCAGTACCCTGACCTGAACCTTAGTGACTGTTACTAGCCTCCACCCAGTTCCCTGACCTGGACCTAAGTCACTGTTACTAGCCAGCTACCACCCGGTACTCTGCCCTGCACCTTGATGACTGCTGCTCTATGTACATAGTCATTAAACACTGGTCACTTTAATAATGTTTACATACTGTTTTACCCACTTCATATGTACACTACCGTTCAAAAGTGTGGGGTCCATGTTTTTGAAAGAAAAGCACATTTTTTGTCCTTCTAGGCAGAGTTGCAAAGTAAAAGCCATATCTCAGACTGGCCAATAAAAATAAAAGATTAAGATGGGCAAAAGAACACAGACACTAGACAGAGGACCTCTGCCTAGAAGGCCAGCATCCCGGAGTCACCTCTTCACTGTTGAAGTTGAGACTGGTGTAATGAAGCTGCCAGTTGAGGACTTGCGAGGCATCTGTTTCTCAAACTAGACACTCGAATGTACTTGTCCTCTTGCTCAGTCCTATATCACTACTGCTGTACACACCATCCTATATAACTACTGCTGTACACCCCATCCTATATAACTATATAATGTTTGTTATTTTTGTTTAGTTCGTTCAGTGTTCTCTTTTTCTAATTAAATTCAAGATGAACACTTACCATGCTGCATATTGGTCCTCCGATCCTTCCAACTACTCCTCCTCAGAAGAGGAGGAAGACGAACGTGACAGAATCACCCACCACCAAAGAACCAAGCAGCGTGGTAACGGGCAGCAGCGATCGCAGGACTCCTGGACCTGGGAGGAGAATCTGTACGGAAAGGGACCCTGGGCACAGGCTGGAGAGTATCGCCGCCCCAAGGCTGAGCTGGAGGCAGCGAAAGCGGAGAGGCGGTGTTATGAGGAAGCAGCACGAAAGCGAGGCTGGAAGCCCGAGAGGCAGCCCCAAAAATTTCTTGGGGGAGGCACACTGGGCGTGTGGCAAAGTCAGGTAGGAGACCTGAGCCAACTCCCTGTGCTTACCGTGGAGAGAGAGGGACCGGGCAGGCACCGTGTTATGCCGTGAGGCGCACAGTGTCCCAGGTAGGCAGGCATAGCCCGGTGCGGTACATAGCAGCACCTCGTATCGGCCGGGCTAGAGTGGGCATCGAGCCAGGTGCCATGAAGCCGGCTCAACGCATCTGGTCTCCAGTGCGTCTCCTCGGGCCGGGGTACATGGCACCAGCTCTACGCATGGTGTCCCCGGTTCGCCAGCACAGCCCAGTGCGGGCTATTCCACCTCACCGCACTGGCCTGGCTACGGGGAGCATTCAGCCAGGTAGGGTTGGGCAGGCTCGGTGCTCGAGACCTGTAGTGCGCCTTCACGGTCCGGTCTATCCGGTGTCACTTCCACGCACCAGTCCTCCGGTGGCAGCCCCCCGCACCAGGCTGTCTCTCCGTCTCCTCACTACAGGTGCTCCCTCCTGTCCAGCGCCGCCAGAGTTTTCCTCCTGTCCAGCGCCGCCTGCGTCTCCCGTCTGTCCTGAGCTGCCAGAGTCTCCCGTCTGTCCTGAGCTGCCAGAGCCGCCCGTCTGTCCTGAGCTGCCAGAGCCGCCAGTCAGCCGGGAGCTGCCAGAGCCACCAGTCAGCCGGGAGCTCCCAGAGCCGTCAGTCAGCCGGGAGCTCCCAGAGCCGTCAGTTAGCCGGGAGCTGCCAGAGCCGTCAGTCAGCCAGGAGCTGCTAGAGCCGTCAGTCAGCCGGGAGCTGCCAGAGCCGTCAATCAGCCGGGAGCTGCCAGAGCCGTCAGTCAGCCGGGAGCTGCCAGAGCCGTCAGTCAGCCGGGAGCTGCCAGAGCCGTCAGTCAGCCGGGAGCTGCCAGAGCCGTCAGTCAGCCGGGAGCTGCCAGAGCCGTCAGTCAGCCGGGAGCTGCCAGAGCCGTCAGTCAGCCCAGAGGTGCCTGAGCCGCCTGAGCTGCCCGTCAGTCCGGAGCTGCCCGTCAGTCCGGAGCTGGCCGTCAGTCCGGAGCTGCCCTTCAGTCCGGAGCTGCCCTTCAGTCCGGAGCTGCCCCTCAGTCCAGTGGGGCCCTTTAGTAGGGTTGCCAGTCCTAGGTCGGCGGCGAGGGTCGCCGCTCAAAGGACGCTACTAAAGTGGACTAAAACTATGGTGGAGTGGGGTCCTCGTCCAGCTCCAGAGCCGCCACCGCGGGCAGATGCCCACCCAGACCCTCCCCTATAGGTTCAGGTTTTGCGGCCGGAGTCCGCACCTTGGGAGGGGGTGGGGGGGGGGGGGGGGGGGTGTACTGTCACGCCCTGACCATAGTTTGCTTTGTATGTTTCTATGTTTTGTTTGGTCAGGGTGTGATCTGAGTGGGCATTCTATGTTGTATGTCTAGTTTGTCTGTTTCTGTGTTTGGCCTGATATGGTTCTCAATCAGAGGCAGGTGTTAGTCGTTGTCTCTGATTGGGAACCATATTTAGGTAGCCTGTTTTGTCATGGTGGGTTGTGGGTGATTGTCTATGTTAGTTGCTTGTGTCAGCACATTTCTTATATAGCTTCACATTCGTTGTTCGTTTATTGTTTTGTATAGTTTGTTCAGTGTTCTCTGTTTATTAAATTCATGATGAACACATACCACGCTGCATATTGGTCCTCCGATCCTTCAAACTTCTCCTCCTCAGATGAGGGGGACGACGAGCGTGACAATTCTAGTATATCTACTGCTGTAGATATCATTCCTAGTATATCTACTGCTGTACATACCATTCTAGTATATCTACTGCTGTACATACCATTCTTAGTATATCTACTGCTGTACATATCATTCTAGTATAACTACTGCTGTACATATCATTCTAGTATATCTACTGCTGTACATACCATTCTTAGTATATCTACTGCTGTACATATCATTCCTAGTATATCTACTGCTGTACATATCATTCCTAGTATATCTACTGCTGTACATATCATTCTAGTATATCTACTGCTGTACATATCATTCTGGTATATCTACTGCTGTACATATCATTCTGGTATATCTACTGCTGTACATATCATTCCTAGTATATCTACTGCTGTACATATCATTCTGGTATATCTACTGCTGTACATATCATTCTGGTATATCTACTGCTGTACATATCATTCCTAGTATATCTACTGCTGTACATATCATTCTGGTATATCTACTGCTGTACATATCATTCTGGTATATCTACTGCTGTACATATCATTCTGGTATATCTACTGCTGTACATATCATTCCTAGTATATCTACTGCTGTACATATCATTCTTAGTATATCTACTGCTGTACATATCATTCCTAGTATATCTACTGCTGTACATATCATTCCTAGTATATCTACTGCTGTACATATCATTCTTAGTATATCTACTGCTGTACATATCATTCTTAGTATATCTACTGCTGTACATATCATTCTAGTATATCTACTGCTGTACATATCATTCCTAGTATATCTACTGCTGTACATATCATTCTAGTATATCTACTGCTGTACATATCATTCTTAGTATATCTACTGCTGTACATATCATTCTAGTATATCTACTGCTGTAATTATAATTCTGAGGTTATGTAGTGTAAATTAATCTGGTGTATATACGTATAGATTGCATCTGGATTACTGTTACAGTGCTATGGGATTATATGGATTACTGTTACAGTGCTGTGGGATTATATGGATTACTGTTACAGTGCTATGGGATTATATGGATTACTGTTACAGTGCTGTGGGATTATATGGATTACTTTTACAGTGCTATGGGATTATATGGATTACTGTTACAGTGCTGTGGGATTATATGGATTACTTTTACAGTGCTATGGGGTTATATGGATTACTGTTACAGTGCTATGGGATTATATGGATTGCTGTTACAGTGCTATGGGATTATATGGATTACTTTTACAGTGCTATGGGGTTATATGGATTACTGTTACAGTGCTATGGGGTTATGTGGATTACTTTTACAGTGCTGTGGGGTTATATGGATTACTTTTACAGTGCTGTGGGATTATGTGGATTACTGTTACAGTGCTATGGGGTTATATGGATTACTGTTACATTGCTATGGGGTTATATGGATTACTGTTACAGTGCTATGGGGTTATATGGATTACTGTTACAGTGCTATGGGGATATGTGGATTACTGTTACAGTGCTGTGGGGTTATATGGATTTGTTCTGACGTTTCTTTCATTTAGTATTTGTATGTATTTGTGTAGTTGTTGACATTTTGCCACAATGTTAGGAGCTAGTAACATAAGGATTTGGCTGCAGCCGCTATAACATCTGCTAACCCGTGTATCTGAGCAATAAACTTTCATTGGATTTGAACTCAATCTCTCCTGTGAGCTGAGTAGAACAGCAACAGCTGCTGCTGCAGTGTCTGGGCCTGCTGGGATCCTGCTAGCTTGGTGCTGAAGGGGGAGGTGGACATGACAGTGGCTGGGCCTGCTGGGATCCTGCTAGCTTGGTGCTGAAGGGGGAGGTGGACATGACAGTGTCTGGGCCTGCTGGGATTCTGCTAGCTTGGTGCTGAAGGGGGAGGTGGACATGACAGTGTCTGGGCCTGCTGGGATCCTGCTAGCTTGGTGCTGAAGGGGGGAAGTGGACATGACAGTGTCTGGGCCTGCTGGGATCCTGCTAGCTTGGTGCTGAAGGGGGAGGTGGATATGAAAGTGTCTGGGCCTGCTGGGATCCTGCTAGCTTGGTGCTGAAGGGGAGGTGGACATGAAAGTGTCTGGGCCTGCTGGGATCCTGCTAGCTTGGTGCTGAAGGGTGGAGGTGGACATGAAAGTGTCTGGGCCTGCTGGGATCCTGCTAGCTTGGTGCTGAAGGGGGGAGGTGGACATGACAGTGTCTGGGCCTGCTGGGATCCTGCTAGCTTGGTGCTGAAGGGGAGGTGGATATGAAAGTGTCTGGGCCTGCTGGGATCCTGCTAGCTTGGTGCTGAAGGGTGGAGGTGGACATGACAGTGTCTGGGCCTGCTGGGATCCTGCTAGCTTGGTGCTGAAGGGGGAGGTGGACATGACAGTGTCTGGGCCTGCTGGGATCCTGCTAGCTTGGTGCTGAAGGGGGAGGTGGATATGAAAGTGTCTGGGCCTGCTGGGATCCTGCTAGCTTGGTGCTGAAGGGGAGGTGGACATGAAAGTGTCTGGGCCTGCTGGGATCCTGCTAGCTTGGTGCTGAAGGGGGGAGGTGGACATGAAAGTGTCTGGGCCTGCTGGGATCCTGCTAGCTTGGTGCTGAAGGGGGAGGTGGACATGACAGTGTCTGGGCCTGCTGGGATCCTGCTAGCTTGGTGCTGAAGGGGGAGGTGGACATGACAGTGTCTGGGCCTGCTGGGATCCTGCTAGCTTGGTGCTGAAGGGGGGAGGTGGACATGAAAGTGTCTGGGCCTGCTGGGATCCTGCTAGCTTGGTGCTGAAGGGGGAGGTGGACATGACAGTGTCTGGGCCTGCTGGGATCCTGCTAGCTTGGTGCTGAAGGGGAGGTGGACATGACAGTGTCTGGGCCTGCTGGGATTCTGCTAGCTTGGTGCTGAAGGGGGAGGTGGACATGACAGTGTCTGGGCCTGCTGGGATCCTGCTAGCTTGGTGCTGAAGGGGGGAGGTGGACATGAAAGTGTCTGGGCCTGCTGGGATCCTGCTAGCTTGGTGCTGAAGGGGGAGGTGGACATGAAAGTGTCTGGGCCTGCTGGGATCCTGCTAGCTTGGTGCTGAAAGGGGAGGTGGACATGACAGTGTCTTGGCCTGCTGGGATCCTGCTAGCTTGGTGCTGAAGGGGAGGTGGACATGAAAGTGTCTGGGCCTGCTGGGATCCTGCTAGCTTGGTGCTGAAGGGGAGAGGTGGACATGACAGTGTCTGGGCCTGCTGGGATCCTGCTAGCTTGGTGCTGAAGGGGAGGTGGACATGAAAGTGTCTGGGCCTGCTGGGATCCTGCTAGCTTGGTGCTGAAGGGGGAGGTGGACATGAAAGTGTCTGGGCCTGCTGGGATCCTGCTAGCTTGGTGCTGAAGGGGGAGGTGGATATGAAAGTGTCTGGGCCTGCTGGGATCCTGCTAGCTTGGTGCTGAAGGGGGAGGTGGACATGACAGTGTCTGGGCCTGCTGGGATCCTGCTAGCTTGGTGCTGAAGGGGAGAGGTGGACATGAAAGTGTCTGGACCTGCTGGGATCCTGCTAGCTTGGTGCTGAAGGGGGGAGGTGGACATGAATGTTTCTGGGCCTGCTGGTGTGTGTGTGTGTGTATCGTGGTGAGGGTGTGTGTGTGTGTGTGTTATGGTGTGTGTGTGTGTGTGTGTGTGTGTGTGTGTGTGTGTGTGTGTGTGTGTGTGTGTGTGTGTGTGTGTTTTGGTGGGCTGTGGGGTTCAATGGAGCCTGAACAACCCCTCCTCATTCTGCTAGCCTGAACATTCCCTCCTCATTCTGCAAGCCTGAACAACACCTCCTCATTCTGCTAGCCTGAACAACACCTCCTCATTCTGCTAGCCTGAACAACCCCTCCTCATTCTTTTAGCCTGAACAACCCTTCCTCATTCTGCTAGCCTGAACAACCCCTCCTCATTCTGCTAGCCTGAACAACCCTTCCTCATTCTGCTAGCCTGAACAACCCCTCCTCATTCTGCTAGCCTGAACAACCCTTCCTCATTCTGCTAGACTGAACAACCTCTCCTCATTCTGCTAGCCTGAACACCCCCCCCCCCCTCATTCTGCTAGCCTGAACAACCTCTCCTCATTCTGCTAGCCTGAACAACCCCTCCTCATTATGCTAGCCTGAACAACCTCTCCTCATTCTGCTAGCCTGAACAACCCCACCTCATTCTGCTAGCCTGAACAACCTCTCCTCATTCTGCTAGCGTGAACAACCCCTCCTCATTCTGCTAGCCTGAACAACACCTCCTCATTCTGCTAGCCTGAACAACCCTTCCTCATTCTGCTAGCCTGAACAACCCCCCTCCCCCCCTCATTCTGCTAGACTAAACAACCCTTCCTCATTCTGCTAGCCTGAACAACCCTTCCTCATTCTGTTAGCCTGAACAACCCTTCCTCATTCTGCTAGCCTGAACAACCCCTCCTCATTCTGCTAGCCTGAACAACCCCTCCTCATTCTGCTAGCCTGAACAACCCCCTCCTCATTCTGCTAGCCTGAACAACCCCTCCTCATTCTGCTAGCCTGAACATTCCCTCCTCATTCTGCTAGCCTGAACAACACCTCCTCATTCTGCTAGCCTGAACAACACCTCCTCATTCTGCTAGCCTGAACAACCCCTCCTCATTCTGCTAGCCTGAACAACCCCTCCTCATTCTGCTAGCCTGAACAACCCTTCCTCATTCTGCTAGCCTGAACAACCCCTCCTCATTCTGCTAGCCTGAACAACCCTTCCTCATTCTGCTAGACTGAACAACCTCTCCTCATTCTGCTAGCCTGAACACCCCCCCCCCCCCATTCTGCTAGCCTGAACAACCTCTCCTCATTCTGCTAGCCTGAACAACCCCTCCTCATTATGCTAGCCTGAACAACCTCTCCTCATTCTGCTAGCCTGAACAACCCCACCTCATTCTGCTAGCCTGAACAACCTCTCCTCATTCTGCTAGCCTGAACAACCCCTCCTCATTCTGCTAGCCTGAACAACCCCTCCTCATTCTGCTAGCCTGAACAACACCTCCTCATTCTGCTAGCCTGAACAACCCCTCCTCATTCTGCTAGCCTGAACAACCCCTCCTCATTCTGCTAGCCTGAACAACCCTTCCTCATTCTGCTAGCCTGAACAACCCCTCCTCATTCTGCTAGCCTGAACAACCCTTCCTCATTCTGCTAGACTGAACAACCTCTCCTCATTCTGCTAGCCTGAACACCCCCCCCCCCCCCTCATTCTGCTAGCCTGAACAACCTCTCCTCATTCTGCTAGCCTGAACAACCCCTCCTCATTATGCTAGCCTGAACAACCTCTCCTCATTCTGCTAGCCTGAACAACCCCACCTCATTCTGCTAGCCTGAACAACCTCTCCTCATTCTGCTAGCGTGAACAACCCCTCCTCATTCTGCTAGCCTGAACAACACCTCCACATTCTGCTAGCCTGAACAACCCTTCCTCATTCTGCTAGCCTGAACAACCCCCCCCCCCCCCCCCCCCTCATTCTGCTAGCCTAAACAACCCTTCCTCATTCTGCTAGCCTGGACAACCCTTCCTCATTCTGCTAGCCTGAACAACCCTTCCTCATTCTGTTAGCCTGAACAACCCTTCCTCATTCTGCTAGCCTGAACAACCCCTCCTCATTCTGCTAGCCTGAACAACCCCTCCTCATTCTGCTAGCCTGAACAACCCCCTCCTCATTCTGCTAGCCTGAACAACCCCTCCTCATTATGCTAGCCTGAACAACCCCCTCCTCATTCTGCTAGCCCGAACAACCCTCCCTCATTCTGCTAGCCTGAACAACCCTTCCTCATTCTGCTAGCCTGAACAACCTCTCCTCATTCTGCTAGCCTGAACAACCCCTCCTCATTATGCTAGCCTGAACAACCCCTCCTCATTCTTTTAGCCTGAACAACCCCTCCTCATTCTGCTAGCCTGAACAACCCCTCCTCATTCTGCTAGCCTGAACAACCCTTCCTCATTCTGCTAGCCTGAACAACCTCTCCTCATTCTGCTAGCCTGAACAACCCCCTCCTCATTCTGCTAGCCTGAACAACCCCTCCTCATTATGCTAGCCTGAACAACCCCCTCCTCATTCTGCTAGCCTGAACAACCCTTCCTCATTATGCTAGCCTGAACAACCCCTCCTCATTATCCTAGCCTGAACAACCCCTCCTCATTATGCTAGCCTGAACAACCTCTCCTCATTCTGCTAGCCTGAACAACCCCCCTCCCCCCCTCATTCTGCTAGACTAAACAACCCTTCCTCATTCTGCTAGCCTGAACAACCCTTCCTCATTCTGTTAGCCTGAACAACCCTTCCTCATTCTGCTAGCCTGAACAACCCCTCCTCATTCTGCTAGCCTGAACAACCCCTCCTCATTCTGCTAGCCTGAACAACCCCCTCCTCATTCTGCTAGCCTGAACAACCCCTCCTCATTCTGCTAGCCTGAACATTCCCTCCTCATTCTGCTAGCCTGAACAACACCTCCTCATTCTGCTAGCCTGAACAACACCTCCTCATTCTGCTAGCCTGAACAACCCCTCCTCATTCTGCTAGCCTGAACAACCCCTCCTCATTCTGCTAGCCTGAACAACCCTTCCTCATTCTGCTAGCCTGAACAACCCCTCCTCATTCTGCTAGCCTGAACAACCCTTCCTCATTCTGCTAGACTGAACAACCTCTCCTCATTCTGCTAGCCTGAACACCCCCCCCCCCCCCCATTCTGCTAGCCTGAACAACCTCTCCTCATTCTGCTAGCCTGAACAACCCCTCCTCATTATGCTAGCCTGAACAACCTCTCCTCATTCTGCTAGCCTGAACAACCCCACCTCATTCTGCTAGCCTGAACAACCTCTCCTCATTCTGCTAGCCTGAACAACCCCTCCTCATTCTGCTAGCCTGAACAACCCCTCCTCATTCTGCTAGCCTGAACAACACCTCCTCATTCTGCTAGCCTGAACAACCCCTCCTCATTCTGCTAGCCTGAACAACCCCTCCTCATTCTGCTAGCCTGAACAACCCTTCCTCATTCTGCTAGCCTGAACAACCCCTCCTCATTCTGCTAGCCTGAACAACCCTTCCTCATTCTGCTAGACTGAACAACCTCTCCTCATTCTGCTAGCCTGAAACCCCCCCCCCCCCCCCCCTCATTCTGCTAGCCTGAACAACCTCTCCTCATTCTGCTAGCCTGAACAACCCCTCCTCATTATGCTAGCCTGAACAACCTCTCCTCATTCTGCTAGCCTGAACAACCCCACCTCATTCTGCTAGCCTGAACAACCTCTCCTCATTCTGCTAGCGTGAACAACCCCTCCTCATTCTGCTAGCCTGAACAACACCTCCACATTCTGCTAGCCTGAACAACCCTTCCTCATTCTGCTAGCCTGAACAACCCCCCCCCCCCCCCCCCCCCCCCTCATTCTGCTAGCCTAAACAACCCTTCCTCATTCTGCTAGCCTGGACAACCCTTCCTCATTCTGCTAGCCTGAACAACCCTTCCTCATTCTGTTAGCCTGAACAACCCTTCCTCATTCTGCTAGCCTGAACAACCCCTCCTCATTCTGCTAGCCTGAACAACCCCTCCTCATTCTGCTAGCCTGAACAACCCCCTCCTCATTCTGCTAGCCTGAACAACCCCTCCTCATTATGCTAGCCTGAACAACCCCCTCCTCATTCTGCTAGCCCGAACAACCCTCCCTCATTCTGCTAGCCTGAACAACCCTTCCTCATTCTGCTAGCCTGAACAACCTCTCCTCATTCTGCTAGCCTGAACAACCCCTCCTCATTATGCTAGCCTGAACAACCCCTCCTCATTCTTTTAGCCTGAACAACCCCTCCTCATTCTGCTAGCCTGAACAACCCCTCCTCATTCTGCTAGCCTGAACAACCCTTCCTCATTCTGCTAGCCTGAACAACCTCTCCTCATTCTGCTAGCCTGAACAACCCCCTCCTCATTCTGCTAGCCTGAACAACCCCTCCTCATTATGCTAGCCTGAACAACCCCCTCCTCATTCTGCTAGCCTGAACAACCCTTCCTCATTATGCTAGCCTGAACAACCCCTCCTCATTATCCTAGCCTGAACAACCCCTCCTCATTATGCTAGCCTGAACAACCTCTCCTCATTCTGCTAGCCTGAATAACCCCTCCTCATTATGCTAGCCTGAACAACCCTTCCTCATTCTGCTAGCCTGAACAACCCCTCCTCATTCTGCTAGCCTGAACAACCACCTCCTCATTCTGCTAGCCTGAACAACCCTTCCTCATTCTGCTAGCCTGAACAACCCCTCCTCATTCTGCTAGCCTGAACAACCCCTCCTCATTCTGCTAGCCTGAACAACCTCTCCTCATTCTGCTAGCCTGAACAACCCCTCCTCATTCTGCTAGCCTGAACAACCCCTCCTCCTTCTGCTAGCCTGAACAACCCCTCCTCCTTCTGCTAGCCTGAACAACCCCTCCTCCTTCTGCTAGCCTGAACAACCCCTCCTCATTCTGCTAGCCTGAACAATCCCTCCTCCTTCTGCTAGCCTGAACAATCCCTCCTCCTGCTAGCCTGGATCTCCAGATCACGTTGTGTCTTCTTAGAAACTCCATTGCCACAGATACATATAGTGCTCCAGGGGCATAATATTTAGCCAAATGATGCCATCTTCTAAATGAGGTATGGTCCTCATCTAACAGTTTAAAACACCAATGGTCTGGCCCCTGATCCTGATTCCTGGTTGATATTGCCACAACCAGACATCGGAAACGGATCTGAAAAACAGGCTATAGCAACGTTCTGTGTGTATGTTCTCTCCACTCTGACAGGATGACATTATATGAAAAATTAATTAATTAAAATAAAAATGTTTATGAACTACTCTGTAATTAATAATTAATAATTAATAATCTTCACTCATTGCTCATGCTTCACATAACATCCCCATCCTTTCTTCCCTTCACTCATCACTTCTCAGCTCTCGCTGCGGGAAACAAAACAATGGATGCGTCTCAAATGGGACCCTATTCTCTATATAGTGCACTACCAGGTTCCTATGTGCACTATATAGGGAATAGGGTGCCATTTGGGATTTACCCAATGAGAGTGGAAGATGAAAATGTCAAATGGCATGCTGCAGAGGAAAGAGATTCATTGCTGTTGTTGTGTGATTCATATAATTAACATTTAGACTCACTATCTGTGTCCCAAATTGCAACCTATTTCCTGCATAGCACACTACTTTAGACAATTTTTACATTTTTTTATTTTATTTATTTCACCTTTATTTAACCAGGTAGAACAAGTTCTCATTTACAATTGCGACCTGGCCAAGAATAAAGCAAAGCAGTTCGACACATACAACAACACAGAGTTACACATGGAGTAAAACAAACATACAGTCAATAATACAGTAGAAAAAGCCAATATACAGTGTGTGCAAATGAGGTAAGATAAGGGAGGTAAGGCAATAAATAAGCCATGGTGGCAAAGTAATTACAATATACCAATTAAACACTGGAGTGATAGATGTGCAGAAGATGAATGTACAAGTAGAGATACTGGGGTGCAAAGAAGCAAGATAAATAAATAAATACAGTATGGGGATGAGGTAGTTGGATGGGCTATTTACAGGTGGGCTATGTACAGATGCAGTGATCTGTGAGCTGCTCTGACAGCTGATGCTTAAAGCTAGTGAGGGAGTTATGAGTCTCCAGCTTCAGTGATTTTTGCAGTTTGTTCCAGTCATTGTCAGCAGAGAACTGGAAGGAAAGGGGGCCAAAGGAGGAATTGGCTTTGGGGGTGACCAGTGAGATTTACCTGCTGGAGCGCGTGCTACGAGTGGGTGCTGCTATGGTGACCAGTGAGCTGAGATAAGGCGGGGCTTTACCTAGCAAAGACTTATAGATGACCTGGAGCCAGTGGGTTTGGCGACGAGTATGAAGCGAGAGTCAGCCAACGAGAGCGTACAGGTCGCAGTGGTGGGTAGTATATGGGGCTTTGGTGACAAAACGGATGGCACTGTGATAGACTACATCCAATTTGTTGAGTAGAGTGTTGGAGGTTATTTTGTAGATGACATCACCGAAGTCGAGGATCGGTAGGATGGTCAGTTTTACGAGGGTATGTTTGGCAGTATGAGTGAAGCATGCTTTGTTGTGAAATAGGAAAATGTAATTATAGATTTAATTTTGGATTGGGAGATGCTTAATGTGAGTCTGGAAGGAGAGTTTACAGTCTAGCCAGACACCTAGGTATTTGTAGTTGTCCACATATTCTAAGTCAGAACCGTCTAGAGTAGTGATGCTAGACGGGTGGGCAGGTGTGGGCAGTGATCGGTTGAAGAGCATGCATTTAGTTTTACTTGCAGTGTCCAAAGAAGGGCCAGAAGTATACAGAATGGTGTCGTCTGCGTAGAGGTGGATCAGAGAATCACCAGCAGCAAGAGCGACATCATTGATGTATACAGAGAAGACAGTCAGCCCGAGAATTGAACCCTGTGGCCACCCCCATAGAGACTGCCAGAGGTCCGGACAACAGGCCCTCCGATTTGAAACACTGAACTCTATCAGAGAAGTAGTTGGTGAACCAGGCGAGGCAGTCATTTGAGAAACCAAGGCTATTGAGTCTGCCAATAAGAATGTGGTGATTGACAGAGTCGAAAGCCTTGGCCAGGTCAATGAATACGGCTGCACAGTACTGCCTCTTATCGATGGCGGTTATGATATTGTTTAGGACCTTGAGCGTGGCTGAGGTGCACTCATGACCAGCTCTGAAACCAGATTGCATAGCGGAGAAGGTACGGTGGGATTCGAAATGGTCACTGATCTGTTTGTTAACTTGGCTTTCGAAGACCTTAGAAAGGCAGGGTAGGATAGATATAGGTCTGTAACAGTTTGGGTTTAGAGTGTCTCCCCCTTTGAAGAGGGGGATGACCGCGGCAGCTTTCCAATCTTTGGGAATCTCAGATTATACGAAAGAGAGGTTGAAAAGGCTAGTAATTGGGGTTGCAACAATTTCGGCAGATCATTTTAGAAAGAGAGGGTCCAGATTGTCTAGCCTGGCTGATTTGTAGGGGTCCAGATTTTGCAGTTCTTTCAGAACATCAGCTATCTGGATTTGGGTGACAGAGAAATGGGGGAGGCTTGGGCGAGTTGCTGTGGGGGGTGGAGGGCTGTTGACCGGGGTAGGGGTAGCCAGGTGGAAAGCATGGCCAGCCGTAGAAAATCCTTCTTTGAAATTCTCAATTATAGTGGATTTATCGGTGGTGACAGTGTTTCCTAGCCTCAGTGCAGTGTGCAGCTGGGAGGATGTGCTCTTATTCTCCATGGACATTAGAGTGTCCCAGAACTTTTTTGAGTTTGTACGACAGGATGCAAATTTCTGCTTGAAAAAGCTAGCCTTGCCTTTCCTAACTGCCTGTGTATATTGGTTCCTAACTTCCCTGAAAAGTTGCATATCACAATGGTCCATAGGGCTCTGGTCAAAATAAGATGAATAGGATGCCAATTGGGACACATCCTCAGAGTGTTGGAGAAGCAATAGTGGAAGTATGCTACTACAGTAAACCAGCGTCACACTGCCTCAGTTTAACATGTGCTACTGTAAACCAGCGTCACACTGCCTCAGTTTAACATGTGCTACTGTAAACCAGCGTCACACTGCCTCAGTTTAACACGTGCTACTGTAAACCAGCGTCACACTGCCTCAGTTTAACATGTGCTACTGTAAACCAGCGTCACACTGCCTCAGTTTAACACGTGCTACTGTAAACCAGCGTCACACTGCCTCAGTTTAACACGTGCTACTGTAAACCAGCGTCGCACTGCCTCAGTTTAACACGTGCTACTGTAAACCAGTGTCACACTGCCTCAGTTTAACATGTGCTACTGTAAACCAGCATCACACTGCCTCAGTTTAACACGTGCTACTGTAAACCAGCATCACACTGCCTCAGTTTAACATGTGCTACTGTAAACCAGCGTCACACTGCATCAGTTTAACACGTGCTACTGTAAACCAGTGTCACACTGCCTCAGTTTAACATGTGCTACTGTAAACCAGCATCACACTGCCTCAGTTTAACATGTTCTACTGTAAACCAGCATCACACTGCCTCAGTTTAACATGTTCTACTGTAAACCAGCGTCGCACTGCCTCAGTTTAACATGTGCTACTGTAAACCAGTGTCACACTGCCTCAGTTTAACATGTGCTACTGTAAACCAGCGCCGCACTGCCTCAGTTTAACATGTGCTACTGTAAACCAGCGCCGCACTGCCTCAGTTTAACATGTGCTACTGTAAACCAGTGTCACACTGCCTCAGTTTAACATGTTCTACTGTAAACCAGCGTCACACTGCCTCAGTTTAACACGTGCTACTGTAAACCAGCGTCACACTGCCTCAGTTTAACACGTGCTACTGTAAACCAGCGTCACACTGCCTCAGTTTAACACGTGCTACTGTAAACCAGCGTCGCACTGCCTCAGTTTAACACGTGCTACTGTAAACCAGCATCGCACTGCCTCAGTTTAACATGTGCTACTGTAAACCAGCGTCACACTGCCTCAGTTTAACATGTGCTATTGTAAACCAGCGTCACACTGCCTCAGTTTAACATGTGCTACTGTAAACGAGTGTCACACTGCCTCAGTTTAACACGTGCTACTGTAAACCAGCGTCGCACTGCCTCAGTTTAACATGTGCTACTGTAAACCAGCGTCACGCTGCCTCAGTTTAACATGTGCTACTGTAAACCAGCGTCACACTGCCTCAGTTTAACACGTGCTACTGTAAACCAGCGTCATACTGCCTCAGTTTAACACGTGCTACTGTAAACCAGCGTCACACTGCCTCAGTTTAACATGTGCTACTGTAAACCAGCGTCACACTGCCTCAGTTTAACATGTGCTACTGTAAACCAGCGTCACACTGCCTCAGTTTAACATGTGCTACTGTAAACCAGCGTCACACTGCCTCAGTTTAACACGTGCTACTGTAAACCAGCGTCACACTGCCTCAGTTTAACATGTTCTACTCTAAACCAGCGTCACACTGCCTCAGTTTAACATGTGCTACTGTAAACCAGCGTCACACTGCCTCAGTTTAACAAGTGCTACTGTAAACCAGCGTCACACTGCCTCAGTTTAACACGTGCTACTGTAAACCAGTGTCACACTGCCTCAACAGTGAAATTAACCAACTGTAATCGCTTACACTACTATCCATTTAATTGGTTTTTCAGGTAACACCTTATTTTCTGTGTTACATTCTAAATCAGCTATCGCTGACTGTGATTTCCTCTATATTTTAAAGCGTTAAGCTACCACATAACATTGGTTCAATTCATCTCCTTTCATCACATGACTGTGAGGACAACCCCTCTGTTATTTCAGCCTCTCATGTGATTTGCTGCTTGCTAGTCTAAAGAGCTGCTTTTCTCTCTGCCCTGTAACACATCCTGTACAACCCAGAGAGATGGAGAAAGGGGAGACAAAGAGAGCGAGAGAGAGAGAGCATAATGCCTCCCTTGTATCCTCCCAAGCCCAGAGACAGACACAGAGAGGGTCTGTTAGCAGTGTAACAAAGGCCAGTTAGAGCATCACATGTTCAGCCCCTAGGAAGGTAGGAGAGGGGGGATTCAGCTTCTTTTTTTTTTTTAAACAACATCTTTGTTTCTACGGAGAAAAGACCCATTGTTTGTTTTTGTGATGTCATCATCATGCTTCATCAGTGTCCAGTCAAAAAGCTCCAGACTGATCATGTGATCATGGTTCTATTCCACTCTGTTCCCTCAACATCAGGAGCTGGAGGAACACCTTTGGAGAGGAGATTCTTCTTGTCATGCAGAGATCCACACATGCATGCACATTCTGTATACGTACACATGCACACTTTTTGTTATTTCCTCGCTGACATCAGCAGTGGTCTAGTCTTCTAGTTGTCAATAGCAGTCAGGTCTCTTGTCTTGATCTATTATCCCAGTAAGGAGCTGTGCAGGCTTTTCTCAGCTGTTCCGGTGCCATTATCCTAGTAAGGAAATGTGCTAGCTTTTCTCAGCTGTTCTCAGCTGTTCCTGGGCAAGGTGGTGAGGGGTTAGCCCACACCATGCCCACATCATCCAAACACGGGCTAGCCCAACACGGGCTAGTCCACACCCGTCCAACAGCTGCTAGCCCACACCAAACCCACCACAGGATAGCCCACATCAAGTCCAGCACAGACTAGCCCACACCAATCCAATCACAGGATGGCCCACACCAAGCCCAGTACAGGCTAGCCCACACCAAGCCCAGCACAGGATAGCCCACACCAAGCCAATCACAGGATGGCCCACACCAAGCCCAGTACAGGCTAGCCCACACCAAGCCAATCACTGGATGGCCCACATCAAACCCAGCACAGGCTAGCCCACACCAAGCCCAGCACAGGATAGCCCACACCAAGCCAATCACAGGATGGCCCACACCAAGCCCAGTACAGGCTAGCCCACACCAAGCCCAGTACAGGCTAGCCCACGCCAATCACAGGATGGCCCACACCAAGCCCAGTACAGGATGGCTCACACCAAACCAATCACAGGGTGGCCCACACCAAGCCCAGTACAGGATGGCTCACACCAAACCCAGCACAGGGTGGCCCACACCAAGCCCAGTACAGGATGGCTCACACCAAACCCAGCACAGGATGGCCCACTTTAAGCCCAGTACAGGATGGCCCACACCAATCCAATCACAGGATGGCCCACACCAATCCAATCACAGGATGGCCCACACCAAGTCCAGCACAGGATGGCTCACACCAGTCTAACAGGTGCTATCCATCCCAGACCAGTCTAACAGGTGTTATCCATCTAACACCAGTCTAACAGGTGTTATCCATCTAACACCAGTCTAACAGGTGCTATCCATCTAACACCAGTCTAACAGGTGCTATCCATCCCACACCAGTCTAACAGGTGCTATCCATCCCACACCAGTCTAACAGGTGCTATCCATCCCAGACCAGTCTAACAGGTGCTATCCATCTAACACCAGTCTAACAGGTGCTATCCATCTAACACCAGTCTAACAGGTGCTATCCATCCCACACCAGTCTAACAGGTGCTATCCATCCCACATCAGTCTAACAGGTGCTATCCATCCCACACCAGTCTAACAGGTGCTATCCCAGGAAGCCCAGCTACTTTATAGTGTAGAGGTCAGAACTCATTCGAATATTTAGGGGCGTGGTTTGCAAATACCCCAATTCGTGTTGTTAAGTTAAAAAATAAACATGAGAAAAATTGCTGACACCATCCAAACCAATGAGGGGTCGGGAACTTTAAAGGCAATAATCTTGAAATCATGTTGATCCATCCCCAGTGTTCTCCTATCACAATTATTCAACTCTGTAACCGTTTTAAAGTCACCATTGGAATCATGGTGAAATCCCTCAGCAGTTTCCTTCCTCTCTGGCAACTCAGTTAGGAAGGACACCTTTATCGTTGTTAGTGACTGGGTGTATTAATACACCATCCAAAGTGTAATTAATAACTGCATCATGTTCAATGGAGTATTCAATGTCTTCTTTTTTGTATTTTTTACCCATCTACCAATAGGTGCCCTTCTTTGTGAGGCATTGGAAAACCTCCCTGGTCTTTGTGGTTGAATCTGTGTTTGAAATTCACTACTCGACTGAGGGACAGATAATTGTATTTGTGTAGTACAGAGATGAGGTAGTCATTCAAAAATACTGTTAAACACTATTATTGCACACACAGTGAGTCCATGACACTTATTATGTGAATTGTTATGCACATTTTTAATTCTGAACTTATTTAGGATTGACATAACAAAGGAGTTGAATACTTATTGACTGAAGACATTTCATCTTTTCATTTAAAAAAACATTATTCCACTTTGGCATTATGGGGTATTGTGTGTAGGCCAGTGACACAAAATCTCACTTCATTACATAAAAAAATTAGGCAGCCCAATGTGGCCAGCCTATATGGGACCCACATCGTTATAGGACCAGTGGCCTGTATTCATGGATGCCAAGGGAAGCCAGGCTTCCCCCCCAAAATTGACAAAAATAAATAAAAAATAACATGAAATAATTGATCTTTCGCCTCTCTGTGTTTCATCATTTTCCTTTAATTCGTAATAGGCTGAATATATCTCACAGGAGAAGGCATCCGAGTGAACGAAACAGCAGCCCTCTGTCTATGTGTAGGCTTTATATAGGCCCTAACAGTTTGTGGGCACCGTTTATCAACGTTATAGCGCAATTCATGTATTGTTGAGTGTTGTGTAGTGGCTTTGCTAGCACGCATCAAAAAAATTGGGGCGTTTGCCCCTGTCACGGTCGTCAAAGGGAGGAGACCAAGGTGCAGCGTGGGATAAGTACATTCGAACACACAGAACGAACACTAAACAAACTAACAAAATAACAAACGAACCGTAAAGCTATACAAAAAATGATTGCTGACAGGCAAGTACACATAGACAACTACCCACAAAACCAAAATGGAAAATGCAGCCTAAACAGGATCCCCAATCAGAGACAACGATAAACAGCTGCCTCTGATTGGGAACCAATTCAGGCCACCATAAACCTACAAACACCTAGACTTACAAAAAAAACATAGAACTACAAAAACCCTAGACAAGACAAAAACACACATACCCACCCTCGTCACCCCCTGACCTGACCAAAATAATACAGAAAACATAGATAACTAAGGTCAGGGCGTGACAACCCCATCAAGATCGATATGCTGAAATCGCCACTGTGTATTGTCTAGGCCTTACACCTTTATATCCCAGTGTC
Organism: Salvelinus namaycush; assembly: GCF_016432855.1. Classification (NCBI taxonomy): domain Eukaryota; kingdom Metazoa; phylum Chordata; class Actinopteri; order Salmoniformes; family Salmonidae; genus Salvelinus; species Salvelinus namaycush. The sequence continues at coordinate 725,538 of NC_052310.1, forward strand.
ACATGAACTAACAGATAGACCAAACAACACAATTATCGCAAAACACGTGATACAATCACTAACTGATCAAGGTTTGTTGTGCCTACATATTGTCTTAAAATGTGTCTCTTATACGCCCACTGTGTCCGCATTGTGACCAGATTAGCTAGTGCATCCCTGTATTAAAATGATTTGACAGATATTCTTTCAAAATAATATGAAAGTATGTGTTTTAAGACGATTAATGATGTCATAAGTCAATGTTTTTTTTATTCATATCCAGACACAATGCGTGCCTGACTACCTCCATAGGTGGCAGGAAGATCTGATCACAATCAGATTACAATGTGTCTTTTTATGGTCTACAACTGTCTAGAAATGTGGGCAGAATCAGAATGTGGACAAAAATCTAGAGAAAGGGAGCTGATGTTAGCACCAGGTATAAACGGGGCTTCTGAGTGCTGCAGGGAGGAAAAAGCCTCTGCTTTACAAGAAAAATATGGCCTAATCCGTGAACTACTATTTATCTTCACAACACAACCGACAGTTATGTAATCCTCCTGGAGGATAATGTGTCAGAGTCTGGCCTAGAGCTCCTCTGAAGTTTAACCTCCCGGAGGGAGAACATGTTTATAAACAGCACAGAGCAGTGTAAACCTGGATCAGCTAGTGGACAGAGCTGGACTTCCACAACAACAATAATCACATGACCTACCATCTATGTATTGGTTGGCTCTTAGTTGATGTTTAGAGAGAGAATGGAAACTCATCGGATGACACTAGAACATCACTCTAACCTCTAATGCATTCTGCCACTTTGGCCTCTAGTGGTACCTAATAGATATGAAGAGCTGTGAAGAGAGCGACAGCGATAGACTATGATGCTCTTTACGCCTAGTGTCAATCTGTTCTCTTCTGTCTGGGACGCTGCATGACCAAGGACCTCTGGTTTGAGTCTCAGGGCTAGACTGCTGAAAGGTAATGGTGGGGGTTTGGGGAAGCTGGTGCATTTGACATGCTTTATAAAGACATGGGAGATGGCAAAGACAGCACAAACAGATCTGGGACCAGACTACTTGACAAGCTCTATAAAGACATGGGAGACGGCAAGACAGCACAAACAGATCTGGGACCAGACTACTTGACATGCTCTATAAAGACATGGGAGACGGCAAGACAGCACAAACAGATCTGGGACCAGACTATTGACATGCTCTATAAAGACATAGGAGACAGCAAAGACAGCACAAACAGATCTGGGACCAGACTACTTGACATGCTCTATAAAGACATGGGAGATGGCAAGACAGCACAAACAGATCTGGGACCAGACTACTTGACATACTTGAATGTTTGTTTGTTGTTTTTTAAGGAATACAGCTTCTATTGAAGGGTTACGTGTTTTATGCTAGAAGAACCTAAATAGAAACACAAGAACAACTGAACTAAAAACTACAAACTCATTTACGACACAAGACAGGAGGCATCTTTCACGTGTGTGTCACGTGGTTACAGTCACATGGAGTGACGGAGATTCTTGCAATTTAAACAACTTCTAGAGATGATGTACCCCCCCCCCCCCCTTCTGCTGTTGAGGAATGCTGTTCTGTTAATATAAAACGGTACCACTTCATTCTGACATTGCAGAGATTCTTGCTATATAAACCACATCTGGAGATGACGTACCCCCCCTCCATCTGCTGCTGAGGAACGGTACCACTTCATTCTGACATTGCAGAGATTCTTGCTATATAAACCACATCTGGAGATGACGTACCCTCCATCTGCTGCTGAGGAACGGTACCACTTCATTCTGACATTGCAGAGATTCTTGCTATATAAACCACATCTGGAGATGACGTACCCCCCCTCCATCTGCTGCTGAGGAACGGCACCACTTCATTCTGACATTGCAGAGATTCTTGCTATATACCACATCTGGAGATGACGTACCCCCCCTCCATCTGCTGCTGAGGAACGGTACCACTTCATTCTGACATTGCAGAGATTCTTGCTATATACCACATCTGGAGATGACGTACCCCCCCCTCCATCTGCTGCTGAGGAACGGTACCACTTCATTCTGACATTGCAGAGATTCTTGCTATATAAACCACATCTGGAGATGACGTACCCCCCCTCCATCTGCTGCTGAGGAACGGTACCACTTCATTCTGACATTGCAGAGATTCTTGCTATATAAACCACATCTGGAGATGACGTACCCCCCCTCCATCTGCTGCTGAGGAACGGTACCACTTCATTCTGACATTGCAGAGATTCTTGCTATATAAACCACATCTAGAGACGACGTACCCCCCCTCCATCTGCTATTGAGGAATGCTGTTCTGTTAATATAAAACGGTACCACTTCATTCTGACATTGAAATCGTATACAGCATGTCTCTTGTGATGCGGTGCCCAGCAGCACTGATGGATGTGTTGAGTTTTGAACAAACCGTCCAACCATTTTGTTCCATGCTGGCTGAAGATCTAGCTAGACAGTAACTAGCTGACACTAGACAGATGAAAGGGGAAACATATAAGTACACTATCTATACAAAAGTATGTGGACACCCCTTCAAATTAGTAGATTCAGCAATTTCAGCCACACCCGTTGCTGACAGGTGTATGAAATCAAACACACACACATGCAATCTCCATAGACAAACATTGGCAGTAGAATGGCCTTACTGAAGAGCTCAGCGACTTTCAACGTGGCACCGTCATAGGATGCCACTTTTCCAACAAGTCAGTTTGTCAAATTTCTGCCCTGCTAGAGCTGCCCCGGTCAACTGTAAGTGATGTTATTGTGAAGTGTAAATATCTAGGACCAACAATCAGGGTCACACAGAGTGTTTCTTGGTAGTCTTAAACAAATCTAGTTTAAACAAAAAGTATACACTTCACACACATGGTTATGGGCTTAAATATTTTGGGACACGTGTAACTGTCACGTTCTGACCTTAATTTCCTTTGTTTTGTCTTTATTTAGTATGGTCAGGGCGTGAGTTGGGGTGGGCAGTCTATGTGTGTTTTTCTATGTTGGGGTTTTTGTGTTCGGCCTGGTATGGTTCTCAATCAGAGGCAGCTGTCAATCGTTGTCCCTGATTGAGAATCATACTTAGGCAGCCTGGGTTTCACTTTTGGTTTGTGGGTGTTTGTTGCCGTGTCTGTGTTTGTTCGCCACACGGTACTGTTTTCGTTCGTTTGTTCACGTCGTTTATTGTTTTGTATTTTGTCAAGTGTTTCTGTTTGTTGGATCATCATTAAAATTCAACATCATGAACATTTATCACGCTGCGCCTTGGTCCTCCTCTCTTCCACCTAACGACGAGCGTTACAGTAACATTTCAGATATAGAGTTGAAATGTATTACATTTTGCGTTTGTATCCCAATATTATACTTTATATACATCACGGAAGACTGAAATATAACAAAACAGTTTGACATAGAAACACCAGATGATCTTTTATTATTTATGAAATTATGAAAAATGTAAATAACATTCCACCAACGAGGCCACTGGTTCATTTGACTGCAGGAAAGGGCTACGTGGTATCACTGATGCTGCCTGGAGGAACACTGCTCTGTTACTATAAGTGGTATCACTGATGCTGCCTGGAGGAACACTGCTCTGTTAATATAAGTGGTATCACTGATGCTGCCTGGAGGAACACTGCTCTGTTAATATAAGTGGTATCACTGATGCTGCCTGGAGGAACACTGCTCTGTTAATATAAGTGGTATCACTGATGCTGCCTGGAGGAACACTGCTCTGTTAATATAAGTGGTATCACTGATGCTGCCTGGAGGAACACTGCTCTGTTACTATAAGTGGTATCACTGATGCTACCTGGAGGAACACTGCTCTGTTAATATAAGTGGTATCACTGATGCTGCCTGGAGGAACTCTGGTCTGTTAATATAACTGATGCTGCTACTGAGGAACGCTGGTCTGTTAATATAACTGATGCTGCTACTGAGGAACGCTGGTCTGTTAATATAACTGATGCTGCTACTGAGGAACGCTGGTCTGTTAATATAACTGGTACCACTGATGCTGCCTGGAGGAACACTGCTCTGTTAATATAAGTGGTATCACTGATGCTGCCTGGAGGAACACTGCTCTGTTAATATAAGTGGTATCCCTGATGCTGCCTGGAGGAACACTGCTCTGTTAATATAAGTGGTATCACTGATGCTGCCTGGAGGAACACTGCTCTGTTAATATAAGTGGTATCCCTGATGCTGCCTGGAGGAACACTGCTCTGTTACTATAAGTGGTATCACTGATGCTGCCTGGAGGAACACTGCTCTGTTAATATAAGTGGTATCACTGATGCTGCCTGGAGGAACACTGCTCTGTTAATATAAAAGGTATCACTGATGCTGCCTGAGGGAATGACAGAGCAAAGAAAGGTAAGCTAACAATGTAATGAAATGCTTCAAAATGTAAGGAAACATTAAACATTAAACACTACTGACAGTTATTAATATATGTGGGTATAACTGACAGTGGCTACCGATACTGACTAATATTTAAGACTATACAAATTGTTAAAAAAATACATTGAAAAGTCTGGGCGTATAATTAATACATTCTAGATATCATAAATCAAGCTCGGTAGGTGTGTTGTTATTCTGTCATTTGTGCGTGGCTACAGAAGCCTATAGTTTGGGTCTCCAAATTTGATCATTGAAAGTTTTACGGCCAGCATTTCATCAACTTCACTGTGGAAGGGGTGATATATTGATATGCTGCCATGTGACTGGTTTCACATTTGTCTCCAGCGATCATAAGGTAAAATAGATCAAACAATTCTTATTTATATTTACAAACCCCTTCTCCAAACAGCTTACTCATTTTTAACAAATTCTTATTAATAACTCGTATCAATTTGCAAATCACAGTGTATGGAGAATGGTTCTATCACCAAAATAAAAGTAATTGTTATTTCACTTGGATTCTCATGCTTAAGTTCAAGGTCAGAATACAGGTAGTGTCACGCCCTGACCGTAGAGAGCTTTTTATGTCTCTATTCTGGTTTGGTCAGGGTGTGATTTGGGTGGGCATTCTATGTTCCTTTTTCTATGATTTTGTATTTCTTGGTGTTTGGCCGGGTGTGGTTCTCAATCAGAGGCAGCTGTCTATCATTGTCTCTGATTGAGAACCATACTTAGGTATCCTTTTTCCCCACCTGTATTGGTGGGTAGTTGTCCATGTATAGTTGCCTGTGAGCGCTACGTTGGCGTCACGTTTTCGTTTTGATGGTTATTGTTTTGTTGGCGACATCTTCTAATAAAGAAGTATGTACGCTCACCACGCTGCACCTTGGCCTACTGTTTCCACCTTAGACGATCGTGACAGGTAGAGAAAAAAGGTGTATAAAAATGGAGTTACCTTCCATTTACGCGCTCTTAACTCGGGTTGGAATTCCCCCCAATGTGAGCAAAATCTATTAAAATGGGACATTTTTCTACCCAATATATTCAATGTAAGGTACAATCATTACCTCATTGTAGGTGGGGCAGTGTGCTGGTGGGGGCTCATTACCATATTTGGGGGCATAGTCTAAAATATGTTGTATTTGTGCCAACCGTCAGTGGAAGTGTTGTACCAGTTAAATGGGTTTTATAGTTATGTTGATGAAAGTTAAGCACCTCAGCTGTCCACTCCCAGTTCTACAATCTTTGTAAGAGCAGCCCAGCTAGCACAGAAGACAGAAGTCTCACAACTAAAATAAATCCTGATATATTATAGAATCTCTTCTCATCTTTTGTGATTCTGTTTCATTCATGACATCAAACTTCCCTCCCAGCTTGCGTTAAATAGAACTTGTTATGTTACAACGTTACTTACTGTGGAAAGTAATTTGTTACATTACTTTTTTAGTTATCAAAAACAGTTAAAAATGTATTTTATACTAATACAATTGCTCAGAGAAAGATACTTTGTATAACAAGCCATAACTTTTTTTCTCAAAAAGGTAAGGGTCAAAATTATTGACATCCCTGTTCTCAATGCTGGCACTGAGCCTTTTTCTCAAATCTTTTATGTATGATTCTCAATCGGAGACAACGATCGACACCTGCCTCTGATTGAGAACCATACTAGGCCAAACACATAGAAATATAACAAATAGAACAAAACATAGAAAAGCAACATAGAATGCCCACCCCAACTCACGCCCTGACCAAACTAAAATAAAGATTAAGTATTTCTCAGGCGTCTGATACATTTGTGCTCAGTCTTGACTTGGTCGTGTACTGTGAGACTCCTAATTTCTTCCAGATACCAGTCAACACTAGCAGAGTAAAAAAAAAAACTCATAATTATCAGCTTCCATTCAGTCATCTCATTAAACCTCTTCGCCAGGCCGCATATATAAACTCCTTTATAAAACTAAACTCTCATATATAAACTCTTGTCACATTAAAACGTGAGCACGGACATGTTTGCACCGTGGCGAACCTATTGGCCGTCAGTGTGTGACAGGTTCTTGATGCTGGAAGGACAACAACCGTACTACCAGGGCACTCATGTAGAAGAATGCACTTTCTGTAAAACACAAAGTATCAGTGGTGTAGTGGAGGGTAAACGCAGGTATAAGCTATACACCCACTTTTTTTGTGATGATTCATAACAAAGTAGTGTAGTGGAGATATACAACTTATCAACTATGTAGTACAACAGAGAAATCGTGCACAAAGTAGCCGAAACACAACAGCAAATCATGTGAAATCAAAAAAAAAAGTGTTCTTACACTATGATTTTGATCATTCGAAGAAACTGGGAAATGTAGTTGGGCAGGCATTGTTGTCACGTTAGCTTGTTACATAACTTCTGAGTGATAGGAAGCATAGGAGCTACCACCAATCCTACACCACTGGACACACGTCGTTACTATGGCAACTAGCGTAGCCTTGTCAGCAAATGACTACTGTCTGAACACAAATCCTATCTGGTCACTTGTAACTTGTTGTTTGGACAGTCAGTATTCCAAAACTGATTTGAAAAACAAAACCAATTTGATCATTAAGGCCTGCAGTGTGAACAAGGCTTTAAAAGCCTGGTTAAGACTTCCATTGTTAAGAAGTCACCATTTGGCTACAATATAGTGGCCAATAAATGTGAAAGTTTTATGTAAAGATCCAATTGGATTCATTATTTCATGTTATTGGAAACCACTGAAATTTCTTAATTGCTTGTAACCCAGTTGAAGTCATTTGGATAGGTAGTTCCAAAGTGAAAAATCTACTTGGCGCAAGATAACAAAAATAATTGGTTTCAAAAATGGGTTCCTCTGTCACATGTGCACTGCACACACAGCCTAGTTTCAGTGGAATATCATCTGCAGGCAGCAAGAGTGTGCATTAACAGGTTTTTGGCATGGAGCAGCTCACAGAAGAACGACATCGGTAGCCGGTAGGGAAGGAAAGACATTTCAACTTATGATATCTAACAGTAAATGCTTAACTAAGGCAACAATGGGTATACAAACCAGGTATTGAAAAAGTTTGTTCTGAAGTCTTGGTTAGTAGGCTATTTGTGATGTGCAATTCAGTCATCATGAGCTGTTTGCATCAGGGGCGTAGGCATGAGAAGGCCTGGGTGGACACAGACCAACCCACTGGGGAGCCAGGCCTTGCCAGGCCCACCCAATCAGATTGAGCAAAAATGAAAATACCTTTATAATTAGAAAACCCACAGTTCCACTCGGCAGATGGTGCTCATTTAAAACAATCCTTTCCTGCAGTCAAAAGTGCCCTCGTTGAACTCATGGCTGGAATGTTATTAATATTTTTCATCATTTTTCATAATTAATAACGTTTTTTTAAATTTTTTAAGTCAAATAGTTTCGTTATATTTCAGTCTTCTGTGATGTATATAAAGTGTAATATTGGGATGCAAACAAAAAATGTAATACATTTCAACTGTATATCAGGGGTCTTTTTTTAAGCTCCTAACCATGTTAGCTTTTGTTAATAGATTTCTTCAAGACTACAAAGATCCACTTTGTGTCCCTGATTTTAGCCCACTGCAGTAAAACGTTAACTTCTTGTTGAAAGTTATTCTTGAAAAGGGAGAAGCTAACCTATTAGCAACAACATCCTCTTCGATAACACCTGCTGCAGCTCCTGCAAACTACAACAAAAGATAGCTAGCTAGACCATGGGAGGAACTACTGCTCACTATTGTGCAGTGACGTATTGGCCTTTGAGAAGGCAAAAGTTTCCACATGTTTGATGTAAAAATAGTCCCACCTAGGGCTGTGGCGGTCAGGAGATTTTATCAGTCGGTGATTGTCGAATAAATAACTGTCGGTCTCACGGTAATTTACCGTTAATTAACATGAACACATTTAGCGTCTCCTGGCTTCCACACACAGCCCACAATCCACTGATTCAGACCTTTGGAACATCTACATTTGAAAAAGTCTAATAAATCCATTTAATATAGCCTACACCTTCACAAAAAAATCCATTATTTATTTTAGACAGGTCTAAAGAAACAATATATGAAGAGAATGTAGTCTATTTCAGAGGAACAAAATAGTATGCTCTGAGTTGTCCTTATGTTAGGTCCTGATCTGGCTATGCCAAATGGCTGTGGGCTACACTAGTTCATTTAGCAGACAAGATTTGCTTAGAATTCCGTGGCATTATTTTATATTATCTTATAGTATGAAGAATAGAAAGGATATTTTTTCCAAATGATTTGAGGAAGTGAGCACATACGACTGATCTGTGTTGAGCGGTTATCAAAGAAATAGGTCCTCCTATATGCTTAATTTAGAGTTATTTATGCAACTTTATTTGTGATACGAACATTGGGCTATATGTTTTGATTTGTAATACATTGTAAGGCTGCATGATTAGACTCTAATGATGATTTGAAAAAAGTTGCATGAAAGGCATGAGATCTGCTTTGGTTCTTTTGCGCAGGCTGCACACACTTCATCAGTCTCTCATTCACAATTTGACAAGCACCTGATAATGCATCCCCTTTGTGGCCCTAATGCCCTCTACAAAAATGCATGCCTTTTGCGGCCAGTGGCCATTGTGCCCTTGGGCTGAATATAATAATTATAATTTCCTTCTACCTGAATGCTGCGTGCACCTAAGCTCCTCTCACTCACATGGCTCTCAGGTAGCTCAATTCTTATTAGCCAATAGACATCACGTGATCTGGTCTTTCTCACAGGCTACAAGTGAAGACAGGCACATCGAGGACGCAACTGAGCACCTCATTATCCAATTCCGAGGTGCATATTGAAGATATTGGAAGAACTGTTCACATTTACTTTTCATCAGCCAACAAGATGAGTAGGCCTAACAAACAGCAAAAGCACTGGCCTATCAATTTTTGTACTACGGGAGATAGTAGATTGACATAGAATGCCTTTTTTTTGTTGTTGCAAGAAATAAATATTCCTGACATAATCTGGGACAGTTGTGGGATGCGATTGATCCCAAATCAATACATCCACTATCATCCCCAAAATCTTTAAGTAATGAGGCTGACGCAACAGATCAGAAGGTTTAGCATAAAATGTTAATAAACTATTAGGCTTTTTCTTCACATTATAAGCGCAGCGATGCGCACACAGCAGTAGGCTATGAGCGCGAACGTTCCAATAGCGGGAAAACGCCATTCTCAAAAGTGACCTCAAATGCGATTATGTATGTAATGCTCTTATTATAAAATGTGCATTTTTATGGTGAAAATTATATTTTCCCCAAACTTGAAACTCACGGTCTGCTTATGTATGCCAGTTAGGCTCTATACCCCTTGTAAAGCGGATTAATGTGCTTCATTTTAAGAAGTTATTTGGCCACTTTAGTTGTGATATAAACCGTATCAAAACATATAGGCCTATGGGCTAGGCTACATGAGGTGTGTGACTATGATATGAAAAGTGGAGAGAAAAAGGTAGGCGTTGTTTCTTGCCTTACTGCACAGGAGATGACATCATTCACAAGGGATAATAGACAAATATTGTCACCCATCAGTCTCTTCTTGATTTAATCTTGTCTTTACAAATACTAAATAGTATATGTGTGACATTTGTTTTGATTTAGAACGGACCATTGTCATGCAAAATGAACCACGGGGGAAAAAAATATGTCATCTATGCACTTAAATAGCGAATGGAGGACGCTTTTCCCGGTGGTTCATTTTCATGCCAGGCAGGTAGGCTATACTCCTGTTGTAAAGAGAAGCAATGTGCTTAAATATTAGGATAGATGAGAAATCAATATAGTAGGTCTAGCCCATAGAAATCTGATGGGATCCTTCTGTTTTTAATAGAAGCCATCACTCTGTTTTCTCACGCGATTGCATAGCCTATAGAAATGTTGCGCAACATGAGCCGATGGGCTCTCGTGAAGTGTTTGATTAGATTTTCCATTTTATTTCCATTGACGTCAGAGTGATTCGAGGGACAATAGAGTGCTGAGTACCAGGCAGTTAGCAAGTTCGGTAGGCTACTAATGACCATCAGCACCATCAGAACTTGTACAAGCCTAATTACAGTGATTAAACGGTCACGTGGAATTTGAATGCCGTCATGACCACCGGTGTGGCGGTGATACAGTCACCGAAACAGCCCTAGTACCACCCAAAACAAGTCAACATGTGATTGGTTGATTCCACTGTCACTCTAAAAATAAATCCCTAATACAGTTCAATGGCAGATGCCTTCTATCTTCTAGCCAATAGCTGACTTAGCTAGATAGATTTATCTCCCCGGACACAACCAAAGAAAAATGCTGATTGGATATTTTTTCCCTTTCCTTTCCAATAAAAACTGAAGCGGTTAAATCAGAACACCTTTGAAAAGAATAATAATAATATTAATATTCATTATTATTATTTAACAGAACAAAAATATACATCTAACATGCAACAATTTCTAGGTTTTGCTGCATTACAGCTTGTATAAGGAAATCAGTCAATTTAAATAAATTCATTAGGCCCTAATGTCTGGATTTCACATGACTGGACAGGGGGTGCAGACCTGGGTGGGCCTAACTGCCAGGTGAGTGGGCCTATGCCCTCCAAGGCCTACCCACTGTGGGACAAGGTTCAGCCAATCAGAATGAGTTTTTCCCTACAAAATGGCGTTATTACAGACAGAAATACTCCTCAGCACCCGCGCCCCCCCCCCACCTACAACTGCTACTACTGCTAAAACTGATTAATCTACTTCTGCTACTGCTGCTACTGCTGTTACTATACTACAGCTGCTA
>NC_052310.1:741773-744182 GCF_016432855.1 Salvelinus namaycush
TGGTAGCTTGGAGGTTGGGGTTAGGGTTTTCTTGGTGTGAGTGGTAGCTAGGAGGTTGGGGCTAGGGTTGTCTTTGTGTGAGTGGTAGCTGGAGGTTGGGGCTAGGGTTGTCTTTGGTGAGTGGTAGCTTGGAGGTTGGGGCTAGGGTTGTCTTTGTGTGAGTGGTAGCTTGGAGGTTGGGGCTGGGGTTGTCTTTGTGTGAGTGGTAGCTTGGAGGTTGGGGCTAGGTTTTGTTTGTGTGAGTGGTAGCTTGGAGGTTGGGGTTAGGGTTGTCTTTGTGTGAGTGGTAGCTTGGGTTAGGGTTAGGGTTGTCTTTGTGTGAGTGGTAGCTTGGAGGTTGGGGTAGGTTGTCTTTGTGTGAGTGGTAGCTTGGAGGTTGGGGCTAGGGTTGTCTTTGTGTGAGTGGTAGCTTGGAGGTTGGGCTAGGGTTGTCTTTGTGTGATTGGTACTTGGAGGTTGGGTTAGGGTTGTCTTTGTGTGAGTGGTAGCTTGGAGGTTGGGGCTGGTTTGTCTTTGTGTGAGTGGTAGCTTGGAGGTTGGGGTTAGGGTTGTCTTTGTGTGAGTGGTAGCTTGTAGGTTGGGCTAGGGTTGTCTTTGTGTGAGTGGTAGCTTGGTTGTCTTTGTGTGATGGCAGCTGGGAGGTTGGGGTTAGGGTTGTCTTTGTGTGAGTGGTAGCTTGGAGGTTGGGGTTAGGTTGTCTTTGTGTGAGTGGTAGCTTGGAGGTTGGGCTAGGGTTGTCTTTGTGTGAGTGGTAGCTTGGAGGTTGGGGCTAGGGTTGTCTTTGTGTGAGTGGCAGCTTGGAGGTTGGGTTAGGTTGTCTTTGTGTGAGTGGTAGCTTGGAGGTTGGGCTAGGGTTGTCTTTGTGTGAGTGGTAGCTTGAGGTTTGGGGCTAGGGTTGTCTTTGTGTGAGTGGTAGCTTGGAGGTTGGGGTTAGGGTTGTCTTTGTGTGAGTGGTAGCTTGGTTGTCTTGTGTGAGTGGTAGCTTGTAGGTTGGGGCTAGGGTTGTCTTTGTGTGAGTGGTCTTGGTTGTCTTTGTGTGAGTGGCAGCTGGGAGGTTGGGGGTTAGGGTTGTTTTGTGTGAGTGGTAGCTTGGAGGTTGGGTTAGGGTTGTCTTTGGTGGTGAGTGGTAGCTTGGAGGTTGGGGCTAGGGTTGTCTTTGTGTGAGTGGTAGCTTGGAGGTTGGGCCTAGGGTTGTCTTTGTGTGAGTGGCAGCTTGGAGGTTGGGTTAGGTTGTCTTTGTGTGAGTGGTAGCTTGGAGGTTGGGGCTAGGGTGTCTTTGTGTGAGTGGTAGCTTGGGGTTGGGGCTAGGGTTGTCTTTGTGTGAGTGGTAGCTTGGAGGTTGGGGTTAGGGTTTTCTTTGTGTGAGTGGTAGCTAGGAGGTTGGGGCTAGGGTTGTCTTTGTGTGAGTGGTAGCTTGGAGGTTGGGGCTAGGGTTGTCTTTGTGTGAGTGGTAGCTTGGAGGTTGGGGCTAGGGTTGTCTTTGTGTGAGTGGTAGCTGGGAGGTTGGGGCTAGGGTTGTCTTTGTGTGAGTGGTAGCTTGGAGGTTGGGGCTAGGGTTGTGTTTGTGTGAGTGGTAGCTTGGAGGTTGGGGTTAGGGTTGTCTTTGTGTGAGTGGTAGCTTGGAGGTTGGGGTTAGGGTTGTCTTTGTGTGAGTGGTAGCTTGGTTGTCTTTGTGTGAGTGGCAGCTGGAGGTTGGGGTTAGGGTTGTCTTTGTGTGAGTGGTAGCTTGGAGGTTGGGGTTAGGGTTGTCTTTGTGTGAGTGGTAGCTTGGAGGTTGGGGCTAGGGTTGTCTTTGTGTGAGTGGTAGCTTGGAGGTTGGGGCTAGGGTTGTCTTTGTGTGAGTGGGCAGCTTGGAGGTTTGGGGTTAGGGTTGTCTTTGGTGTGAGTGGTAGCTTGGAGGTTGGGGCTAGGGTTGTCTTTGTGTGAGTGGTAGCTTGGAGGTTGGGGCTAGGGTTGTCTTTGTGTGAGTGGTAGCTTGGAGGTTGGGGTTAGGGTTGTCTTTGTGTGAGTGGTAGCTTGGTTGTCTTTGTGTGAGTGGTAGCTTGTAGGTTGGGGCTAGGGTTGTCTTTGTGTGAGTGGTAGCTTGGTTGTCTTTGTGTGAGTGGCAGCTGGGAGGTTGGGGTTAGGGTTGTCTTTGTGTGAGTGGTAGCTTGGAGTTGGGGTTAGGGTTTTCTTTGTGTGAGTGGTAGCTTGGAGGTTGGGGCTAGGGTTGTCTTTGTGTGAGTGGTAGCTTGGAGGTTGGCTAGGGTTTCTTTGTGTGAGGGTGCAGCTTGGAGGTTGGGTTAGGGTTTGTCTTTGTGTGAGTGGTAGCTTGGAGGTTGGGGTAGGGTTGTCTTTGTGTGAGTGTTAGCTTGGAGGTTGGGGCTAGGGTTGTCGCGCAAGGGGGGGGGGGGGGAGGACATAAAAAGG
>NC_052310.1:744282-749282 GCF_016432855.1 Salvelinus namaycush
ATGCCCCCAGCCTTTAGTTACTATGCCCCCAGCCTTTAGTTACTATGCCCCGAGCCTTTAGTTACTATGTCCCCAGCCTTTAGTTACTATGTCCCCAGCCTTTAGTTACTATGTCCCCAGCCTTTAGTTACTCTGCCCCCAGCCTTTAGTTACTCTGTCCCCAGCCTTTAGTTACTCTGCTCCCAGCCTTTAGTTACTATGTCCCCAGCCTTTAGTTACTCTGCCCCCAGCCTTTAGTTACTCTGCCCCCAGCCTTTAGTTACTATGCCCCCAGCCTTTAGTTACTATGCCCCCATCCTTTAGTTACTCTGCCCCCAGCCTTTAATTACTATGCCCCCAGCCTTTAGTTACTCTGCCCCCAGCCTTTAGTTACTATGCCCCCAGCCTTTAGTTACTATGCCCCCAGCATTTAGTTACTATGCCCCCAGCATTTAGTTACTCTGCCCCCAGCCTTTAGTTACTATGCCCCCAGCCTTTAGTTACTATGCCCCCAGCCTTTAGTTACTATGCCCCCAGCCTTTAGTTATCTGCCCCCAGCATTTAGTCTATGCCCCCAGCATTTAGTTACTCTGCCCCCAGCCTTTAGTTACTATGCCCCCAGCCTTTAGTTACTATGCCCCCAGCCTTAAGCCTTAGTTACTATGCCCCCACCTTTAGTTACTATGCCCCAGCCTTTAGTTACTATGCCCCCAGCCTTTAGTTACTATGCCCCCAGCCTTTAGTTACTATGCCCCCAGCCTCTGGAATAGCCTGCCAGAGATCCTGAGGGGGGCTGAAACTGTGGACAAGAGATCTTAAAACATATTTCTCGCTTTGCTTTTCCTCAGGGTGATTTTTAGTTGTTCAGTTTGTGTCACTTTTGTTTTTTATCCTCTTGTGTTTTATTGTGTAGTAAATATTTCAGCTTTTATTTTCATTGTTTTTTTATTGGTTATTTTCATGTGAAGCACATTGCGTTGCATTCCACGTCTGAAATGTGCTGTATAAATAAAGCTTGGTTTGTTTCTTTGGCATTGCCGTAGTTCTCTTTCACCTCTTAAAGCGATTACTCACTCAGCCAAATAGTGGACAGAGGAGGTCTGTAGGCTGCAGATAGAGGCTCACTCACAGTTTCAACTGTCTCCACCTTCTCTGTTGTTGTTATTGATGGAGGACTGTGTGAGAGTGGCTCCCTCCCAGGGTTGGGCAGGACCAGTCATCCATAATGATTACATCCCGCTTGGCTGGACTAGGCTCTCTCTCCCGCCTCCCGCTCTCTCCCTCACCCTCTCTCACCCTCACCTTTTCCCCCTCTCCATCACCCACTCTCCCCCCCCCCCCTCTCTACCCCTAACACTCCCCCTCTTACCATCTATCTAACACCTTCACGCTAGGCTGGGTTAGGCTGGTCCCTGATCTTTCTGCCCTCAACCTCTCTCTCCCACACACTATCCTATCTGTCCTATCTATCCTATCTGTCCTATCTATTCTATCTATCCTATCTGTCCTATCTGTTCTATCTCTCCTATCTGTTCTATCTATTCTATCTGTCCTATCTATCCTATCTGTCCTATCTATCCTATCTATTCTATCTATCCTATCTGTCCTATCTGTCCTATCTATCCTATCTATCCTATCTGTCCTATCTGTCCTATCTATCCTATCTATCCTATCTGTCCTATCTGTTCTATCTATTCTATATATCCTATCTGTCCTATCTATCCTATCTATCCTATCTGTCCTATCTGTCCTATCTGTCCTATCTATCCTATCTATCCTATCTGTCCTATCTATTCTATCTATCCTATCTATTCTATCTATCCTATCTGTCCTATCTGTTCTATCTCTCCTATCTGTTCTATCTATTCTATCTGTCCTATCTATCCTATCTGTCCTATCTATCCTATCTATTCTATCTATCCTATCTGTCCTATCTGTCCTATCTATCCTATCTATCCTATCTGTCCTATCTGTTCTATCTATCCTATCTATCCTATCTGTCCTATCTATCCTATCTATCCTATCTATCCTATCTATCCTATCTATCCTATCTGTTCTATCTATCCTATCTATCCTATCTGTTCTATCTATCCTATCTATCCTATCTGTTATATCTATCCTATCTGTCCTATCTATCCTATCTATCCTATCTGTTCTATCTATCCTATCTATCCTATCTGCCCTATCTGTCCTATCTGTTCTATCTATCCTATCTATCCTATCTATCCTATCTGTCCTATCTATTCTATCTATCCTATCTATTCTATCTATCCTATCTGTCCTATCTGTTCTATCTCTCCTATCTGTTCTATCTATTCTATCTGTCCTATCTATCCTATCTGTCCTATCTATCCTATCTATTCTATCTATCCTATCTGTCCTATCTATCCTATCTATCCTATCTGTCCTATCTGTTCTATCTATCCTATCTATCCTATCTGTCCTATCTATCCTATCTATCCTATCTATCCTATCTGTTCTATCTATCCTATCTATCCTATCTGTTCTATCTATCCTATCTATCCTATCTGTTATATCTATCCTATCTGTCCTATCTATCCTCATATCCTATCTGTTATCTATCTATCTACCTATACTGCCCTATCTGTCCTATCTGTTCTATCTATCCTATCATTCCTATCTATCCTATCTGTCCTATCTGTCCTATCTATCCTATCTATCCTATCTGTCCTATCTGTCCTATCTATCCTATCTGTTCTATCCTATCTATCTATCCTATTGTCTATCTGTCCTATCTATTATTATCCTATATCCTATCTATCCTATCTATCCTATCTGTCCTATCTATCCTATCTGTCCTATCTATCCTATCTATCCTATCTGTCCTATCTGTCCTATCTATCCTATCTGTTCTATCTATCCTATCTATCCTATCTGTCCTATCTATCCTATCTATCCTATCTGTTCTATCTATCCTATCTATCCTATCTGTCCTATCTGTCCTATCTATCCTATCTGTTCTATCCTGCCTATCTGTCCTATCTGTCCAATCTATCCTATCTATTCTATCCTGCCTATCTGTCCTATCTGTCCAATCTATCCTATCTGTCCTATCTATCCTATCTGTCCTATCTATTCTATTCTATCTATCCTATCTATCCTATCTATTCTATCTATCCTATCTATCCTATCTGTCCTATCTATTCTATCTATCCTATCTGTCCTATCTATCCTATCTATCCTATCTGTTCTATCTATCCTATCTGTCCTATCTATCCTATCTGTTCTATCTGTCCTATCTGTCCTATCTATTATATCAAATCATTTTTTTTTTGTCACGTGCGCCAAATACAACAGGTGTAGACCTTACAGTGAAATGCTTACTTACAAGCCCTTAACTTGCTTGACCAAGTCAGTTTTGGGCTCCCTAGTGGCGCAGCGGTCTAAAGCACTGCATCTCAGTGCTAGAGGCGTCACTACAGACATCCTGGTCTGAACCCAGACTGTATCACAGCGGTCTAAAGCACTGCATCTCAGTGGTAGAGGCGTCACTACAGACATCCTGGTCTGAACCCAGACTGTATCACAGCGGTCTAAAGCACTGCATCTCAGTGGTAGAGGCGTCACTACAGACATCCTGGTCTGAACCCAGACTGTATCACAGGGTCTAAAGCACTGCATCTCAGTGGTAGAGGCGTCACTACAGACATCCTGGTCTGAACCCAGACTGTATCACAGCGGTCTAAAGCACTGCATCTCAGTGCTAGAGGCGTCACTACAGACATCCTGGTCTGAACCCAGACTGTATCACAGCGGTCTAAAGCACTGCATCTCAGTGGTAGAGGCGTCACTACAGACATCCTGGTCTGAACCCAGACTGTATCACAGCGGTCTAAAGCACTGCATCTCAGTGGTAGAGGCGTCACTACAGACATCCTGGTCTGAACCCAGACTGTATCACAGCGGTCTAAAGCACTGCATCTCAGTGGTAGAGGCGTCACTACAGACATCCTGGTTTGAACCCAGACTGTATCCCAACTGGCTGTGATTGGGAGTCCCATAGGGTGGTGCACAATTGGCCCAGCGTCGTCCGAGTTTGGCCGGTGTAGATCGTAAATAATAATTTGTTCTTTAACTGACTTGTCTAGTTAAATAAAGGTTCAATAATAATGACCATGATGCTCTCCGGTTTTGTGCTGATCCAAACGTATGTAGGTGAATTTATTCCTCCCCTGTGTGACCGTTGTGTTTTTTGTTGTCACGGGCCTTATTGTAATATCACGGTGGGGTTATTGAACAAACAACGCAATTATAACAACATAATAATAGGGCTTCTTTAACTGGCTTGGCTTTGTTTTTAAATGATTTTACACACGCAGCGCTACTGCACAGATCCACAAAGAATTTGAAAACAAACCTGATTTTGATAAACTCCCATATCTACTGGGTGAAATACCACAGTGTGACATCACAGCAGCAAGATGTGTGACCTGTTGCCACAAGAAAAGGGCAACCAGTGAAGAACAAACAGCATGTAAATACAACCTGTAAAATCTGTTTATTTCCCCTCTTCAACTATTTGCACATTGTTATAAAACTGTACATAATATAACATCTGAATGTCTCTATTCTTTTGAAACGTTTGTGTATTGTTTATAGTTCATTTCTAATTGTTAATAAAACACTTTTTTAATGATCTATTTAACTAGTTTTTTTAGTCCATGCTGAACATTGGGAACACCTTTCTGATAGTTAGTTGCACCCCCCCTTTGCCCTCAGAACCACCTCAATTCATTGGGCAATGGACTCTACAAGGTGTCGAAAGCGTTCCACAGGGATGCTGGCCCATTTTTATACATATATATTTATTTTTTAAATATATTTTTTTATTGAATATATAAAACATACAATCTACTTTTTTAATTAAATATATAAAACATACACTCTTCTTTTTTTAATTGAATATTTAAAACATACTTGCAGTGAAGCCACTTCACATCTACATCATGCTGGCCCATGTTGAGTCCAATGCTTCCCACAGTTGTCAAGTTGGCTGGATG
>NC_052310.1:754282-790627 GCF_016432855.1 Salvelinus namaycush
AATGTCTGTCTAGCAATGATCAACAATCAACTTGACAGAGAATTAAAAAAAATAATAATGGGCAAGTAATGTACAATGCAGGTGTGCAAAGCTCTTGGAAACTTACCCCAAAAAACTCACAGCTGTAATCGATGCCAAAGGTGCTTCTACAAAATATTGACTCAGGGGTGTGAATACTTAGGGAAATGATATATTTCTGTATTTCATTTTCAATAAATTTGATAACATTTCTGAAGACACGTTTTCACATTGTCATTACGGGGTGTTGTGTGTAGATGGGTAATAAAAAAATATATTTAATCCATTTTGAATTCAGGCTGTGACACAAAATGTGGAATAAGTCAAGGGGTATAAATACTTTCGGAAGGCTCTGTATATGGAAGTAGTGTAGTGCAATTATTTTTTGATAAATATGGATAAAAAAATAAATAAAAATATGCTCTCAGATATAGGACAGACACTTCAGAACAAACATGGGGAGGGGAGAAGAGGAGGAAGAGGGGGAGGAACATGGGGAGGGGAGAAGAGAAGGTAAATAAATGACTTCCCGTCTTCTGTTTTCTGCAGGGGACCTGGTACTATGTAAACTATGTCAGTGTGAGCTACGGTTACACTATCAGGCCCAGAATATCTTCATTGTTCCCCTGGTGTTGTCACATGAGAGGATGACATGAGGAGGAGGAGGATGAGGAGGAGGAAGGAGGAAGAGGAGGAGGAGGAAGAGGAAAGAGCAGCTTTACAACTAACTGCACCCTCTGTCTGCATAAGCACCCACACACGGTTAACGTAGGGATATTAAAAATGAAAGTAGGGTAGAATGAGATCATGGCTGTGGATCATTAGGTCCATAAAATACAGCCAGCTGTTCCAGAGTGATATTAGATGTTGTCAGATATGATGTCATGTCATCCTGGAACTGAAGACACTCTTTCCTGTTGAGGTTCCAGTTTAACGTGTGGTTTTTATTAGGGGGATTGGACTTGGATGTTAAGCAAAACACGATCACTTTAGTGTTTTAAAATTCAGTGAATCCAGGTGAAAAGCTACGATTCCATATTGATGTCACTTGTTAAATCAATTTCAATCAGTGTGGGGAAGTCCGGACGGGGTTATGGTCCGGGCGGGGAAAATCAGTGTGGGGAAGTCCGGACGGGGTTATGGTCCGGGCGGGGAAAATCAGTGTGGGGAAGTCCGGACGGGGTTATGGTCCGGGCGGGGAAAATCAGTGTGGGGAAGTCCGGACGGGGTTATGGTCCGGGCGGGGAAAATCAGTGTGATCACGCTTGCCGTAGCCGATGTGAGTAAGAACTTTTAAACAGGTCACATTCACAAGTCCGCAGGGCCAGACGGATTACCAGGATGTGTACTCCAAGCACGCGCTGACCAACGGTCAAGTGTCTTCACTGACATTTTCAACCTCTCCCTGGCCGAGTCTGTAATACCAACTTGTTTTCCAGCAGACCACCATAGTCCATGTGCCCAAGAACAACAAGGTAACCTGCCTAAATGACTATCGCCCCGTAGCACTCACGTCAGTAGCCATGAAATGCTTTGAAAGGCTGGTCATGGCTCACATCTACACCATCCTCCCAGACACCCTGGACCCACTCCAATTTGCATACCGCCCCAAAAGATCTACAGATAATGCTCTCTCAATCACACTCCACACTGCCCTTTCCCACCTGGACAAAAGAAACACCTATGTGAGAATGCTACTCATTGACTACAGCTCAGCGTTCAACACCATAGTGCCCACAAAGCTCACCACTAAGCTAAGGACCCTGGGACTAAACACCTCCCTCTGCAACTGGATCCTGGACTTCCTGATGGGCCACCCCCAGGTGGTGAGGGTAGGTAACAACACATCTGCCACGCTGATCCTCAACACAGGGGCCCCTCAGGGGTTCGTGCTTAGTCCCCTCCTGTGCTCCATGTTCACGACTGTGTGGCCAAGCACGACTCTAATACCATCATTTAGTTTGCAGACAACACAACGGTGGTAGGCCTGATCACCGACAACAATGAGACAGCCTATAGGGAGGACGTCAGAGACATGGCAGTGTGGTGTAAGCTACCTTACAGTGAAATGCTTACTTACAAGCCATTAACCAATTAACCCTACATACAAGCCATTACCATCCGCTCAACAACAAATTGGCCCCGGGCAAAATCTAGTTGATGATCCCTGGCCAACAGAGAGTAAGTCAGAGATCTGGCAGTGTGGTTTCAGGACAACAATCTGACACCTCACTACTGACACCTCACTACTGACACCTCACTACTGACACCTCACTACTGACACCTCACTACTGACACCTCACTACTGACACCTCACACTCACTACTGACACCTCACTACTGACACCTCACTACTGACACCTCACTACTGACACCTCACACTCACTACTGACACCTCACTACTGACACCTCACTACTGACACCTCACTACTGACACCTCACACTCACTACTGACACCTCACTACTGACACCTCACTACTGACACCTCACTACTGACACCTCACACTCACTACTGGCACCTCACTACTGACACCTCACACTCACTACTAACACCTCACACTCACTACTGACACCTCACACTCACTACTGACACCTCACTACATACACCTCACACTCACTACTGACACCTCAATACTGGCACCTCACACTCACTACTGACAACTCACTAATGACAGCAGGCAGCAGCTACTCTTCCTGGGGTTTATTATGGATCCCCATTAGTTCCTGCCAAGGCAGCAGCTACTCTTCCTGGGGTTTATTATGGATCCCCATTAGTTCCTGTCAAGGCAGCAGCTACTCTTCCTGGGGTTTATTATGGATCCCCATTAGTTCCTGTCAAGGCAGCAGCTACTCTTCCTGGGGTTTATTTTGGATCCCCATTAGTTCCTGCCAAGGCAGCAGCTACTCTTCCTGGGGTTTATTATGGATCCCCATTAGTTCCTGACAAGGCAGCAGCTACTCTTCCTGGGGTTTATTATGGATCTCCATTAGTTCCTGCCAAGGCAGCAGCTACTCTTCCTGGGGTTTATTATGGATCCCCATTAGTTCCTGCCAAGGCAGCAGCTACTCTTCCTGGGGTTTATTATGGATCCCCATTAGTTCCTGACAAGGCAGCAGCTACTCTTCCTGGGGTTTATTATGGATCCCCATTAGTTCCTGACAAGACAGCAGCTACTCTTCCTGGGGTTTATTATGGATCCCCATTAGTTCCTGCCAAGGCAGCAGCTACTCTTCCTGGGGTTTATTATGGATCCCCATTAGTTCCTGCCAAGGCAGCAGCTACTCTTCCTGGGGTTTATTATGGATCCCCATTAGTTCCTGTCAAGGTAGCAGCTACTCTTCCTGGGGTTTATTATGGATCCCCATTAGTTCCTGCCAAGGCAGCAGCTACTCTTCCTGGGGTTTATTATGGATCCCCATTAGTTCCTGCCAAGGCAGCAGCTACTCTTCCTGGGGTTTATTATGGATCCCCATTAGTTCCTGCCAAGGCAGCAGCTACTCTTCCTGGGGTTTATTATGGATCCCCATTAGTTCCTGCCAAGGCAGCAGCTACTCTTCCTGGGGTTTATTATGGATCCCCATTAGTTCCTGCCAAGGCAGCAGCTACTCTTCCTGGGGTTTATTATGGATCCTCATTAGTTCCTGCCAAGGCAGCAGCTACTCTTCCTGGGGTTTATTATGGATCCTCATTAGTTCCTGCCAAGGCAGCAGCTACTCTTCCTGGGGTTTATTATGGAACCCCATTAGTTCCTGCCAAGGCAGCAGATACTCTTCCTGGGGTCCAGCATAATTAAGGCAGTTATATAAAATATTTTAAAAAACATTACAATACATTCACAACAGATTTCACAACACATTAAGTATGTTCCCTCAGGCCACTACTCTACTACTCTCTAGTAGAGTCTACTAAAACATATTTACAACACAAAATTAATGTGTATGTGTGTGTAAAGTGTGTACTGTGTGTATGCATGTGTGTGTGTCTCTTCACAGTCCCGCTGTTCCATAATGTGTATTTTTATCTGTTTTTAAAGTCACATTTTACTGTTGTTATCAGTTACCTGATGTGGAATAGAGTTCCATGTAGTCATGGCTCTATGTATTACTGTGCGCCTCCCATAGTCTGTTCTGGACTTGGGGACTGTGAAGAGACCTCTCGTGGCATGTCTTGTGGGGTATGCATGGGTGTCCGAGCTGTGTGCTAGTTGTTTAAAACAGACAGCTCGGTTCATTCAACATGTCAATACCTCTCACAAATACCAGTAGTGATGAAGTCAATCTCTTCTCCACTTTGAGCCAGGAGAGATTGACATGCATATTATTCATGTTAGCTCTCTGTGTACATTTAAAGGCCAGCTGTGCTGCCCTGTTCTGAGCCAATTGTAATTATCTTGTCTCTCGTTGTGACACCTGATCACACTACTGAACAGTGCGACAAAACTAGGGCCTGTAGGACCTGCCTTGTTGATAGTGCTGTTAAGAAGGTAGAAACTAGGGCCTGTAGGACCTGCCTTGTTGATAGTGCTGTTAAGAAGGTAGAAACTAGGGCCTGTAGGACCTGCCTTGTTGATAGTGCTGTTAAGAAGGTAGAGCATTGCTTTATTATGGACAGACTTCTCCCCATCTTAGCTACTGTTGTATCAATATGTTTTGACCATGACAGTTTACAATCCATGATTACTCCAAGTAACGGGTACTTTGCTAATCTGGGGTAGTGGAATGACTTTTGCCTCACTCAAGTCCTGAGGACACACACTTTCCTGTAGGCTTAGATTAATAAAGAGATGGCTAAAATGAGTGCCAATATCGTCCGCTATCCTCCACATTCATTTTCCATCCAAATTGTCAGACCCAGGTGGCTTGTCATTTTTGATAGACAACAACAACAAACAAACAAAAATCACCTTTTCCACACTCACTTTAGTTTGGCTTGTAACCCCTCTATGGAAAGATGAGACTCTCGCGTACGCAATGGTTTTCTCCGTTTTCCTCTATGACCCCCACAAGTGTCTTGGGACTCGTCTGAAGACGGTACAGCCAATCTGCCAACCCCTCTGTGGAAAGGTGGGACTCTCAGGAACAGAAATATATCGGTTGTTTTGCTTTTGGACACCCACAGGCCTCAAGACTCGTCTGAAGGTCCCCCTAGTGCCAGTTGAAAAAATGAATGGAAGTATATCGAGACTGATAAGTGTCAAGAATAAGGGGTTAAATACATGTAAAAAAAAAAAAATAAAACCTTTTCCTGATCTTTCTGATACCTCTCAGATGCAGGACAGACAGTCAAATCAAATCAAATCAAATGTTATTTGTCACATACACATGGTTAGCAGATGTTAATGCGAGTGTAGCGAAATGCTTGTGCTTCTAGTTCCGACAATGCAGTAATAACCAACGAGTAATCTAACCTAACAATTCCACAACTACTACCTTATACACACAAGTGTAAAGGGATAAAGAATATGTACATAAAGATATATGAATGAGTGATGGTACAGAACGGCATAGGCAAGATGCAGTAGATGGTACAGTCTGGGCTAACAGCAGTAAGGGCAAAAAATAAAATCCACACACACGACACATTTCAATCCAATATATTTTTCAGTTGTAAAGCTCCTTTTGCTCCTCGGACACCCCAAAAACAATAAGCCCACTTCTTGTTATCCTCACTATGTAACGGATTTCCTCTTCGTCTGAAGAGGAGTAGCAAGGATCGGACCAATGTGCAGCGTGGTAAGTGTCCATAATGAGATATTTAATAAATCAACAGAACACTTAACAAAAGTACAAACAAACAACCCGAAACAGTCCCGTATGGTGCAAACACAGACACAGGAAACAACCACCCACAAAACACAATAGAAAACAGGCTACCTAAATATGGCTCCCAATCAGAGACAACGACTGACACCTGCCTCTGATTGAGAACCATACTAGGCCAAACACATACAAATATAACAACAGAACAAAACATAGAAAAACAACATAGAATGCCCACCCCAACTCACGCCCTGACCAAACTAAAATAAAGACATAAAAAAGGAACTAAGGTCAGAACGTGACACACTGACGCAACCTCATCCATCTATGATATTCACTGAGATGTCAAACCAATCTCCCAGATAACGCCATCGGTCCAACTTCAACAACTAAAATAAAAGAGTCAGAGACTTTTCTAGACTCCACGACCACGTTATCTACTTCCCTTCTTGTTCCGCGTTTCATCTCACTCCGATCTCCACTCGACGTGCACTTTCAAACAAAAAACACCCACATCTGCCCATCTTCTCCTTCTCCAAACTATTGGCGGGTTCTGTGTTCCTGTGCTCCAGGACATCAAATTGGTGCTTGGCGCTGACCCGTAAACCTTTAATCACAGAACACAACATAAGACATTACCTGACAGGACAATCATTCTGATTGGAGGCCTCAAAAAGCACTATGACAAAGCCGTGCCCTAACAAGCCGTGCCCTCTGTGATTCCTACGAAGATTTTATTAACCCACTAACCCCACCCACCCAAAAAATAGTCCAAGTTTCACCATCATTATAAAGACATAGTTATTGTGTTTCTTTGACAAAAGTCATTTCTGGAGATCATTACTTATTTAACGTGATTTGTGATTCATTTTACATCTGTCCCTCATTTTAAAGGTCAACCCTGTTACGTGCACTGAGCTCTCGATGAATAGTTTAATACGTTTTACATATTGTGGAGCATTGTACAATGTAGCGTTTTTGTTAAAATTGATAAAAACAAAAACAAAATAATGATTAAAACAAATTTAAAAGCCTAATGCCCAACCTCGGGCACTAGATTAGTTTTCATTATTTACTTATTATGGTCATACTTGTTTTAAGATAGGAAACGTTTACTTGTTTTAAGATAGGAAACGTTTACTTGTTTTAAGAGAGGAAACGTTTACTTGTTTTAAGATAGGAAACGTTTACTTGTTTTAAGATAGGAAACGTTTACTTGTTTTAAGATAGGAAACGTTTACTTGTTTTAAGATAGGAAACGTTTACTTGTTTTAAGATAGGAAACGTTGACTTGTTTTAAGATAGGAAACGTTGACTTGTTTTAAGATAGGAAACGTTTACTTGTTTTAAGATAGGAAACGTTTACTTGTTTTAAGATAGGAAACGTTTACTTGTTTTAAGATAGGAAACGTTTACTTGTTTTAAGATAGGAAACGTTTACTTGTTTTAAGATAGGAAACGTTTACTTGTTTTAAGATAGGAAACGTTTTTTTATAAAGTCGAACACATGCTCTTCACGACAGAATGTTAAAACGAGGTGAAATTAAAAGGTTTTTCTTTTACTCACCATCACAGTTAAAATTATACCACTGCCAACAAAATGATCTCCATTCGTCAATACGTAAATAGTAATTTAATTCAGAAGCCAAAATTAGGAACTACTTTGGCCACCCTGTAGACTACAAATCATAGCCACGTATAGTCAGGAATATTTTCGGGCATTACTTGCATTTGAGCAGAGATGCAAATGCATCTACTTATTTGAAAAGCATTTTACGTGACGCTTAATATATTGAAAAACTTATTCAAAGCAACATTCAAATAGTATTGTTTTTTGTATTGTGAGTGTCTTTGGTACTTAGTTGATTAGTTTACGCTGCTGCTACTCTCTGTTTATCATATAGGCATAGTGACTTTAACTATACATTCATGTACATACTACCTCAATCAGCTTGACTAACCGGTCTGTATATAGCCTGGCTACTGTATATAGCCTGGCTACTGTATATAGCCTGGCTACTGTATATAGCCTCTCTACTGTATATAGCCTCTCTACTGTATATAGCCTCTCTACTGTATATAGCCTCACTACTGTATATAGCCTCTCTACTGTATATAGCCTCTCTACTGTATATAGCCTCACTGCTGTATATAGCCTCTCTACTGTATATAGCCTCTCTACTGTATATAGCCTCTCTACTGTATATAGCCTCTCTACTGTATATAGCCTCTCTACTGTATATAGTCTCTCTACTGTATATAGCCTCTCTACTGTATATAGCCTCTCTACTGTATATAGCCTCACTACTGTTATTTTCACTGTCTTTTTACTGTTGTTTTTACATTTACATTTTACATTTTAGTCATTTAGCAGACGCTCTTATCCAGAGCGACTTACAGTAGAGTGCATACATTTTACTACATTTTACATACTGAGACAAGGATATCCCTACCGGCCAAACCCTCCCTAACCCGGACAACGCTATGCTAATTGTGGTAGCGGGTGTCGCCCCACGGACCTCCCGGTTGCGGCCGGCTGCGACAGAGCCTGGGCGCGAACCCAGCCCAGCCTGGGCGCGAACCCAGAGACTCTGGTGGCGCAGCTAGCACTGCGATGCAGTGCCCTAGACCACTGCGCCACCCGGGAGACTATTTTTATTTCTTTACTTACCTATTGTTCACCTAATAACTTTGGTTAGAGCCCGTAAGTAAGCATTTCACTGTAAGGTCTACACCTGTTGTATTCGGCGTACGTGACAAATAAACTTTGATACTATTTGATTAACAGCACCATGATGTACTGTAACTACCTAAATATGTTTCTACCTCAGTGAGTGAGTTGCTGAACGCTAAGGGTCAGTAGTAAAGCAAACAAGTGTGGGTTTTATCAGTCTGAAAGCTCGAAATCGGCCTCATGGCTAGGTCAGAGGAAACCCCTGCCCTAACTAATAACTGTCCATGGCTAGGTCAGAGGAAACCCCTGCCCTAACTAATAACTGTCCATCGCTAGGTCAGAGGAAACCCCTGTAGTAACTAATAACTGTCCATCGCTAGGTCAGAGGAAACCCCTGTCCTAACTAATAACTGTCCATGGCTAGGTCAGAGGAAACCCCTGCCCTAACTAATAACTGTCCATGGCTAGGTCAGAGGAAACCCCTGTCCCAACCAATAACTGTCCATGGCTAGGTCAGAGGAAACCCCTGTCCTAACTAATAACTGTCCATGGCTAGGTCAGAGGAAACCCCTGTCCTAACCAATAACTGTCCATGGCTAGGTCAGAGGAAACCCCTGCCCTAACTAATAACTGTCCATCGCTAGGTCAGAGGAAACCCCTGCCCTAACTAATAACTGTCCATGGCTAGGTCAGAGGAAACCCCTGTCCCAACCAATAACTGTCCATGGCTAGGTCAGAGGAAACCCCTGTCCTAACTAATAACTGTCCATGGCTAGGTCAGAGGAAACCCCTGTCCTAACCAATAACTGTCCATGGCTAGGTCAGAGGAAACCCCTGCCCTAACTAATAACTGTCCATCGCTAGGTCAGAGGAAACCCCTGCCCTAACTAATAACTGTCCATGGCTAGGTCAGAGGAAGCCCCTGCCCTAACTAATAACTGTCCATGGCTAGGTCAGAGGAAACCCCTGTCCTAACTAATAACTGTCCATGGCTAGGTCAGAGGAAACCCCTGCCCTAACTAATAACTGTCCATCGCTAGGTCAGAGGAAACCCCTGTCCTAACTAATAACTGTCCATGGCTAGGTCAGAGGAAACCCCTGCCCTAACTAATAACTGTCCATCGCTAGGTCAGAGGAAACCCCTGTCCTAATTAATAACTGTCCATCGCTAGGTCAGAGGAAACCCCTGTCCTAACTAATAACTGTCCATGGCTAGGTCAGAGGAAACCCCTGTCCTAACTAATAACTGTCCATGGCTAGGTCAGAGGAAACCCCTGCCCTAACTAATAACTGTCCATGGCTAGGTCAGAGGAAACCCCTGCCCTAACTAATAACTGTCCATGGCTAGGTCAGAGGAAACCCCTGTCCTAACTAATAACTGTCCATGGCTAGGTCAGAGGAAACCCCTGTCCTAACTAATAACTGTCCATGGCTAGGTCAGAGGAAACCCCTGCCCTAACTAATAACTGTTCATGGCTAGGTCAGAGGAAACCCCTGCCCTAACTAATAACTGTCCATGGCTAGGTCAGAGGAAACCCCTGTCCTAACTAATAACTGTCCATGGCTAGGTCAGAGGAAACCCCTGCCCTAACTAATAACTGTCCATGGCTAGGTCAGAGGAAACCCCTGCCCTAACTAATAACTGTCCATGGCTAGGTCAGAGGAAACCCCTGTCCTTACTAATAACTGTTCATGGCTAGGTCAGAGGAAACCCCTGCCCTAACTAATAACTGTCCATGGCTAGGTCAGAGGAAACCCCTGCCCTAACTAATAACTGTCCATGGCTAGGTCAGAGGAAACCCCTGTCCTTACTAATAACTGTCCATGGCTAGGTCAGAGGAAACCCCTGTCCTTACTAATAACTGTTCATGGCTAGGTCAGAGGAAACCCCTGCCCTAACTAATAACTGTCCATGGCTAGGTCAGAGGAAACCCCTGTCCTTACTAATAACTGTCCATGGCTAGGTCAGAGGAAACCCCTGTCCTTACTAATAACTGTTCATGGCTCCTTGATGTCACTGTGTTCTGTGCTATTTATATAATAGAAAGGAGGACATTACTGAGAGAATCACTGATGTTCTATTTCAGAACCAGATGAAAGCCGGATGGTGGGTGGAGGGTTAATGCCAGCCATGTATAACGACAACATATAGTTTACCACAGAGAGAGATGGGGAAGTACCCAAAACACCAACAGCCACTCAGTGCTAAAAAGGAAACGCTACCCGAAACAGCGAAACACTGCGTTCCAAATGGCACCCTACGCTCCATAGGGCTTTGGTCAAAAGTAGTGCACTATATAGTGAACAGACTGACATTTGGGACGCAAGAAGAGCACCGAAATATAGCTCTTGGAAATGATTAGTCCCTGATGTCACAGAAGGGACATTTTGTTACTTGTCAGTCACAGTGAGTGGGTTGATTGGTCGATCAGCACGAACGTATCCGAAATGGCACAGCAGTCCCTACACAGCAGATTTATTGTGTTAAAATCTGGGTGTTGATTCTAGTGGGGTTAACACCAGTGTTATATCTGAGTGTTGATTCTAGTGGGGTTAACACCAGTGTTATATCTGAGTGTTGATTCTAGTGGGGTTAACACCAGGGTTATATCTGAGTGTTGGTTCTAGTGGGGTTAACACCAGTGTTATATCTGAGTGTTGATTCTAGTGGGGTTAACACCAGGGTTATATCTGAGTGTTGATTCTAGTGGGGTTAACACCAGGGTTATATCTCAGTGTTGATTCTAGTGGGGTTAACACCAGGGTTATATCTCAGTGTTGATTCTAGTGGAGTTTAGTTTAGTATATTAGGATCTCCATTAGTTACTGCACATGCAGCAGCTAGGGTCCAAATACATGACAAAGTACAGAACAGTTATAGACAAGAAGAACATTAGATATTAGATTAAATTCTAAATAAAAATTAAATAAGAGTTATATATTGGAAAGAAACTAAGAGACGACAAATATAGTATGTACACATTATTCATATATACGTATTTAGATTCTTATAACCTGAACAAAATAATGTAAGCAACATGCAACAATTTCTACGATTTTGCTGAGTTACAGTTTATAAAAGGGAATCAGTCAATTGAAATTAATGAGTTAGGGCCTAATCTATGGATTTCATATCACTGGGCAGGGGCTCAGCCATGGGTGGGCCTGGTAGGGCGTAGGCCCACCCACTGGGGAGCCAGGTCCAGCCAATCAGAATGACTTCTTCCCCACAAAAGGGCTTTATTACAGACAGAAATACTACTCAGTGTTTATAGGTCGTTGCTATAAATGAGAATGTGTTCTCAGTCAACCCACCTGGTAAAATATGGGTAACGTTTAAATGAACATAAAAATCTGCAGCTCAGCAATAAATAGCAGCGTGTGATTATCAAATAAATGTTTTTTTTCTCCAATGTTTTCATCAAATCTCTGTGGTGCGGTGGTAAATTGTTGGCTTTAGTAGCCTGTAATCAGTTGGAATGCACCGGAACCACGGCAAAATCAGTGGGAGCTTGCATTTCACACCACACGGTTTGTAAAAGCACATGATCAAAAGGGCTTCGGGACGTCATTGACGACACGATTCTGATACAGTGATACAGGCATCGGCACACGGCTTCGTAGCTAGCTGCTTAGCGATTCCGACGCATGCCTTGGAGCTCCGGTATCAAACATAACATCACTAGGAATTACTAACCACTTGACAAACCAGTTTATGGTGACTTACAGGTCTGATGTGGCCCATGAGCCAAGATAACTAGGCCCTAACTAAAGGCCTAATGAAATGAATAACATATGGTCATAAAGGGTTCACTTTAAATTCAAAACACATTCACTTAGGCAGTCACTTGGTGAAGGCTTCAGGACTACAAGTTATTGAATGAAGCAACCATGTCTCTGTCACTAACAAACACAGTCATCGGTGAGTATCTCAAACATTCACTTGAAAGGCATGCTGGGAAATATGCAAATAAGGCTTAAGAACCTACAATGTTTTAAAATAAACCCCTCCCCCCCTCTCTCCGACCAAAGAACACAGTGACACTACATGCGTTACACCCTAAAACACGAGACGTATAACAGCATCAACTCTAATAAAGTGTTAATTAAAAAAAATACCCGTGGTGTTAGCGACCAAGACTCTAGAGGTCTTGAGGCTTCAGATTCCAACTGTAACAGTTTAACTTTAGTCCGTCCCCTCGCCCCGGGCGTGAACCAGGGACCCTCTGCACACATCAACAACGCTCGCACACGAAGCATCGTTACCCATCGCTCCACAAAGGCCGCGTCCCTTGCAGAACAAGGGGAAACCCTACTTCAAGGTCTCAAAGCGAGTGACGTAACTGATTGAAACGCTATTAGCGCGCACCACAGCTAACTAGCTAGCCATTTCACATCCGTTACACAACCATAGAAATGTAAAGGTAATTTCAGACAAAGCCATGTGTTTTCCTGTGAATACAGTCTCCCGTAAAGTGGGAAACATTGCCTTTAAATTTCAATCACACTGTAAAGCTGAACTTCCACCATGCAAATTGACTCGAGCCCTTAGTTTGCGAAACACTTTGAAAAGCGTGGGTTTAAACACTATTTTGATGGGTCACATAATTTCTTAAAACAGAGATAGTTTAACATTAATTTGGTGGGTCACATATGCATTCTAAGAAAGTGTTAAACGTAACACTGTTAAAATTCAGGTCTCAAATATGCAGTGTGTAGTGACCAGAGACCATAGTGTACTAAATAGGACATAGGGTGCCCTTTGAGACGCACCCCAGACCTCTTTCTATTCCCATCAGCCCAGACATGAAGGATTGTTATTTTCAGAAGGTGTCTTGTCGTTTCAACAGTTGACAGGTTATAATTATCTATCTCTTTTCAGGGTGTGAAGAGAAGATGGCAGCCTGAGAGATTGAGGACAGCCCACCAGAGAGCTGGTGGGTGGTGATGAGAGCTACCTGTTCTATAAACATCACTAACGAAGGGCGGGGGGGGGGGGGGGGGGGGTCTGATTGAATCTGAACGACGACAGACACCGTGGACTTGTTACCAAGCAACCTCAGAACCTCAGAGTCTGTTCTTAGAACTCTGAATGGATCTTTCTGTTTTACTAATCACTTGTTTCTTTCTCTTATATTAGAACAAATCCCTTCCAGATGAACTCTGTGTTTACACCGGGGGTTAGAGTTAACCCTTCCAGATGAACTCTGTGTTTACACCGGGGTTAGAGTTAACCCTAACAGATGAACTCTGTGTTTACACCGGGGGTTAGAGTTAACCCTTCCAGATGAACTCTGTGTTTACACCGGGGGTTAGAGTTAACCCTTCCAGATGAACTCTGTGTTTACACCGGGGGTTAGAGTTAACCCTTCCAGATGAACTCTGTGTTTGCACCGGGGGTTAGAGTTAACCCTTCCAGATGAACTCTGTGTTTGCACCGGGGGTTAGAGTTAACCCTAACAGATGAACTCTGTGTTTACACCGGGGGTTAGAGTTAACCCTTCCAGATGAACTCTGTGTTTGCACCGGGGGTTAGAGTTAACCCTAACAGATGAACTCTGTGTTTACAGCGGGGGTTAGAGTTAACCCTAACCCGAACAGATGAACTCTGTGTTTACACCGGGGTTAGAGTTAACCCTTCCAGATGAACTCTGTGTTTGCACCGGGGGTTAGAGTTAACCCTAACAGATGAACTCTGTGTTTACACCGGGGTTAGAGTTAACCCTTCCAGATGAACTCTGTGTTTACACCGGGGGTTAGAGTTAACCCTTCCAGATGAACTCTGTGTTTGCACCGGGGGTTAGAGTTAACCCTAACAGATGAACTCTGTGTTTACACCGGGGTTAGAGTTAACCCTTCCAGATGAACTCTGTGTTTACACCGGGGGTTAGAGTTAACCCTAACAGATGAACTCTGTGTTTACACCGGGGGTTAGAGTTAACCCTTCCAGATGAACCCTGTGTTTGCACCGGGGTTAGAGTTAACCCTTCCAGATGAACTCTGTGTTTACACCGGGGTTAGAGTTAACCCTAACAGATGAACTCTGTGTTTACACCGGGGGTTAGAGTTAACCCTTCCAGATGAACTCTGTGTTTGCACCGGGGTTTAGAGTTAACCCTAACAGATGAACTCTGTGTTTACACCGGGGTTAGAGTTAACCCTAACAGATGAACTCTGTGTTTACACCGGGGTTAGAGTTAACCCTTCCAGATGAACCCTGTGTTTACACCGGGGTTAGAGTTAACCCTTCCAGATGAACTCTGTGTTTACACCGGGGGTTAGAGTTAACCCTTCCAAATGAACCCTGTGTTTGCACCGGGGTTAGAGTTAACCCTTCCAGATGAACTCTGTGTTTACACCGGGGGTTAGAGTTAACCCTTCCAGATGAACCCTGTGTTTACACCGGGGGTTAGAGTTAACCCTTCCAGATGAACTCTGTGTTTACACCGGGGGTTAGAGTTAACCCTAACAGATGAACTCTGTGTTTACACCAGGGTTTAGAGTTAACCCTAACCCGAACAGATGAACTCTGTGTTTACACCGGGGTTAGAGTTAACCCTTCCAGATGAACTCTGTGTTTACACCGGGGTTAGAGTTAACCCTTCCAGATGAACTCTGTGTTTACACCGGGGGTTAGAGTTAACCCTTCCAGATGAACTCTGTGTTTGCACCGGGGGTTAGAGTTAACCCTAACAGATGAACTCTGTGTTTACAGCGGGGGTTAGAGTTAACCCTAACCCGAACAGATGAACTCTGTGTTTACACCGGGGGTTAGAGTTAACCCTTCCAGATGAACTCTGTGTTTACACCGGGGGTTAGAGTTAACCCTTCCAGATGAACTCTGTGTTTACACCGGGGGTTAGAGTTAACCCTAACAGATGAACTCTGTGTTTACACCGGGGGTTAGAGTTAACCCTTCCAGATGAACTCTGTGTTTGCACCGGGGGTTAGAGTTAACCCTAACAGATGAACTCTGTGTTTACACCGGGGGTTAGAGTTAACCCTTCCAGATGAACTCTGTGTTTGCACCGGGGGTTAGAGTTAACCCTAACAGATGAACTCTGTGTTTACACCGGGGGTTAGAGTTAACCCTTCCAGATGAACCCTGTGTTTGCACCAGGGTTAGAGTTAACCCTTCCAGATGAACTCTGTGTTTACACCGGGGTTAGAGTTAACCCTTCCAGATGAACTCTGTGTTTACACCGGGGGTTAGAGTTAACCCTTCCAGATGAACTCTGTGTTTGCACCGGGGGTTAGAGTTAACCCTAACAGATGAACTCTGTGTTTACAGCGGGGGTTAGAGTTAACCCTAACCCGAACAGATGAACTCTGTGTTTACACCGGGGTTAGAGTTAACCCTTCCAGATGAACTCTGTGTTTGCACCGGGGGTTAGAGTTAACCCTAACAGATGAACTCTGTGTTTACACCGGGGTTAGAGTTAACCCTTCCAGATGAACTCTGTGTTTACACCGGGGGTTAGAGTTAACCCTTCCAGA
Organism: Salvelinus namaycush; assembly: GCF_016432855.1. Classification (NCBI taxonomy): domain Eukaryota; kingdom Metazoa; phylum Chordata; class Actinopteri; order Salmoniformes; family Salmonidae; genus Salvelinus; species Salvelinus namaycush. Next base: position 770,231 of record NC_052310.1, read on the forward strand.
TGAACTCTGTGTTTGCACCGGGGGTTAGAGTTAACCCTAACAGATGAACTCTGTGTTTACACCGGGGTTAGAGTTAACCCTTCCAGATGAACTCTGTGTTTACACCGGGGGTTAGAGTTAACCCTAACAGATGAACTCTGTGTTTACACCGGGGGTTAGAGTTAACCCTTCCAGATGAACCCTGTGTTTGCACCAGGGTTAGAGTTAACCCTTCCAGATGAACTCTGTGTTTACACCGGGGTTAGAGTTAACCCTAACAGATGAACTCTGTGTTTACACCGGGGGTTAGAGTTAACCCTTCCAGATGAACTCTGTGTTTACACCGGGGTTTAGAGTTAACCCTTCCAGATGAACTCTGTGTTTACACCGGGGGTTAGAGTTAACCCTTCCAGATGAACTCTGTGTTTACACCGGGGTTAGAGTTAACCCTAACAGATGAATTCTGTGTTTACACCGGGGTTAGAGTTAACCCTAACCCTAACAGATGAACTCTGTGTTTACACCGGGGGTTAGAGTTAACCCTAACAGATGAACTCTGTGTTTACACCAGGGGTTAGAGTTAACCCTTCCAGATGAACCCTGTGTTTACACCGGGGTTAGAGTTAACCCTTCCAGATGAACTCTGTGTTTACACCGGGGGTTAGAGTTAACCCTTCCAGATGAACCCTGTGTTTGCACCGGGGTTAGAGTTAACCCTTCCAGATGAACTCTGTGTTTACACCGGGGGTTAGAGTTAACCCTTCCAGATGAACCCTGTGTTTACACCGGGGGTTAGAGTTAACCCTTCCAGATGAACTCTGTGTTTACACCGGGGGTTAGAGTTAACCCTAACAGATGAACTCTGTGTTTACACCAGGGTTTAGAGTTAACCCTAACCCGAACAGATGAACTCTGTGTTTACACCGGGGTTAGAGTTAACCCTTCCAGATGAACTCTGTGTTTACACCGGGGTTAGAGTTAACCCTAACAGATGAACTCTGTGTTTACACCGGGGGTTAGAGTTAACCCTTCCAGATGAACCCTGTGTTTACACCGGGGGTTAGAGTTAACCCTTCCAGATGAACTCTGTGTTTACACCGGGGTTAGAGTTAACCCTAACAGATGAACTCTGTGTTTACACCGGGGGTTAGAGTTAACCCTTCCAGATGAACTCTGTGTTTACACCGGGGGTTAGAGTTAACCCGAACAGATGAACTCTGTGTTTACACCGGGGGTTAGAGTTAACCCTTCCAGATGAACTCTGTGTTTACACCGGGGTTTAGAGTTAACCCTTCCAGATGAACTCTGTGTTTACACCGGGGGTTAGAGTTAACCCTTCCAGATGAACCCTGTGTTTACACCGGGGTTAGAGTTAACCCTAACCCGAACAGATGAACTCTGTGTTTACACCGGGGGTTAGAGTTAACCCTAACCCTAACAGATGAACTCTGTGTTTACACCGGGGGTTAGAGTTAACCCTTCCAGATGAACCCTGTGTTTACACCGGGGTTAGAGTTAACCCTTCCAGATGAACCCTGTGTTTACACCGGGGTTAGAGTTAACCCTAATCCGAACAGATGAACTCTGTGTTTACACCGGGGGTTAGAGTTAACCCTAACAGATGAACTCTGTGTTTACACCGGGGTTAGAGTTAACCCTAACAGATGAACTCTGTGTTTACACCGGGGTTAGAGTTAACCCTTCCAGATGAACTCTGTGTTTACACCGGGGTTAGAGTTAACCCTAACAGATGAACTCTGTGTTTACACCGGGGTTAGAGTTAACCCTTCCAGATGAACTCTGTGTTTACACCGGGGGTTAGAGTTAACCCTTCCAGATGAACTCTGTGTTTACACCGGGGTTAGAGTTAACCCTAACAGATGAACTCTGTGTTTACACCGGGGGTTAGAGTTAACCCTAACAGATGAACTCTGTGTTTACACCGGGGGTTAGAGTTAACCCTAACAGATGAACTCTGTGTTTACACCGGGGGTTAGAGTTAACCCTTTCAGATGAACTCTGTGTTTACACCGGGGGTTAGAGTTAACCCTTCCAGATGAACCCTGTGTTTACACCAGGGGTTAGAGTTAACCCTAACCCTAACAGATGAACTCTGTGTTTACACCGGGGTTAGAGTTAACCCTTCCAGATGAACTCTGTGTTTACACCGGGGGTTAGAGTTAACCCTTCCAGATGAACTCTGTGTTTACACCGGGGGTTAGAGTTAACCCTAACAGATGAACTCTGTGTTTACACCGGGGGTTAGAGTTAACCCTTCCAGATGAACTCTGTGTTTACACCGGGGTTTAGAGTTAACCCTTCCAGATGAACTCTGTGTTTACACCGGGGTTAGAGTTAACCCTAACAGATGAACTCTGTGTTTACACCGGGGGTTAGAGTTAACCCTTCCAGATGAACTCTGTGTTTACACCGGGGGTTAGAGTTAACCCTAACAGATGAACTCTGTGTTTACACCGGGGGTTAGAGTTAACCCTTCCAGATGAACTCTGTGTTTACACCGGGGTTTAGAGTTAACCCTTCCAGATGAACTCTGTGTTTACACCGGGGGTTAGAGTTAACCCTAACAGATGAACTCTGTGTTTACACCGGGGGTTAGAGTTAACCCTTCCAGATGAACTCTGTGTTTACACCGGGGTTAGAGTTAACCCTTCCAGATGAACTCTGTGTTTACACCGGGGTTAGAGTTAACCCTAACAGATGAACTCTGTGTTTACACCGGGGGTTAGAGTTAACCCTTCCAGATGAACTCTGTGTTTACACCGGGGGTTAGAGTTAACCCGAACAGATGAACTCTGTGTTTACACCGGGGGTTAGAGTTAACCCTAACAGATGAACTCTGTGTTTACACCGGGGGTTAGAGTTAACCCGAACAGATGAACTCTGTGTTTACACCGGGGTTTAGAGTTAACCCTTCCAGATGAACTCTGTGTTTACACCGGAGGTTAGAGTTAACCATTCCAGATGAACCCTGTGTTTGCACCGGGGTTTAGAGTTAACCCTTCCAGATGAACTCTGTGTTTACACCGGGGGTTAGAGTTAACCCTTCCAGATGAACTCTGTGTTTACACCGGGGGTTAGAGTTAACCCTTCCAGATGAACTCTGTGTTTACACCGGAGATAGAGATTGGCGTGTGAGAGTGACAGAGAGTGTTAGTTTCAAAAGCGTCAGAGAGAATCTCCCTGTCATCTGCTGCCTGACTGTCTGAAACGGATGTGGTGCCTAAATATACCCCATCAGGCGTTTAGTGACACCACCAGCTGCCCTTTGTGTCTAGAACTTGGGGAAATTACATTACACAAACACTAGCTCTCCACATAATAACAGGGTTTTGAAACAGGGTGTTAATAAAAGGGGGATTTCTACTTCAGTCAAAATGAAAACAGCCTTTCACTTAAAAGTCACCATACAGGAAGATCAAGAGTCAACTGGGGGAGGATAATATGCACATACTGGTACACACACACACACACACGCACGCACGCACGCACGCACGCACGCACGCACGCACGCACGCACGCACGCACGCACGCACGCACGCACACACACACACAAACACACACAAGCACCCTCCCTAGCTCAGATGTGCCTCAGAGTAATACTGTAGATAAGGGCGCTTGATGAAATGAAGAGAGCTGGAGCTGTTCTCACCTCCCACGTCTCCCTCCTCTCCCCCTCCCCAGTCTCCCTCCCTCCTCTCCCCCTCTCCAGTCTCCCTCCCTCCTCTCCCCCTCCCAGTCTCCCTCCCTCCTCTCCCCCCTCTCCAGTCTCCCTCCCTCCTCTCCCCCTCCTCAGTCTCCCTCCCTCCTCTCCCCCTCCCCAGTCTCCCTCCCTCCTCTCCCCCTCCTCAGTCTCCCTCCCTCCTCTCCCCCTCCTCAGTCTCCCTCCCTCCTCTCCCCCTCCCCAGTCTCCCTCCCTCCTCTCACCTCCCCAGTCTCCCTCCCTCCTCTCCCCCTCCCCAGGCTCCCTCCCTCCTCTCCCCCTCCCCTCCCCAGGCTCCCTCCCTCCTCTCCCCCTCCCCAGTCTCCCTCCCTCCTCTCACCTCCCCAGTCTCCCTCCCTCCTCTCACCTCCCCAGTCTCCCTCCCTCCTCTCCCCCTCCTCAGTCTCCCTCCCTCCTCTCCCCCTCCCCAGTCTCCCTCCCTCCTCTCACCTCCCCAGTCTCCCTCCCTCCTCTCCCCCTCCCCAGGCTCCCTCCCTCCTCTCCCCCTCCCCTCCCCAGGCTCCCTCCCTCCTCTCCCCCTCCCCAGTCTCCCTCCCTCCTCTCACCTCCCCAGTCTCCCTCCCTCCTCTCACCTCCCCAGTCTCCCTCCCTCCTCTCCCCCTCCTCAGTCTCCCTCCCTCCTCTCCCCCTCCCCAGTCTCCCTCCCTCCTCTCACCTCCCCAGTCTCCCTCCCTCCCTCCCTCCCTCCTCTCCCTCCTCTCCCCCCCCCCCAGTCTCCCTCCCTCCCTCCTCTCCCCCCTCTCCCCCTCCCCAGTCTCCCTCCCTCCTCTCCCCTCCCCCAGCCTCTCCCCTCCTCCCCTCCAGCTGGTTGGTTTGTGACTCATAGAGGGATTACGTGTCTGAGGGCTTTAATGTGTTGCCTGGTGCTACAGAGATATTTACCCTGCTGGAGAGGAGCACGCAGCTTGTATTGGGCCTACAGGCAACACAACAGCATATAGTCAGGATGCCATTTCACCCGGTCTCTCCTATTTAAAACACACAGTATGGTATGCCGAGTAGCATAGCTACCATAAAACACTCAAAGACAACGTTCCCGTGTTCCTTCCACGTTCGTGAATATTAGATTCACAGTAAACGCTACATTTTCTGGTCCAATTGAATATTGCCTTTAAAAGCCACATTGTTGACAACTCGTGATCAGATCCAATAAGATAGAATCAGATAGCAGTCTGTCTCTCCCATACCTCAGATAGCAGTCTGTCTCTCCCATACCTCAGATAGCAGTCTGTCTCTCCCATACCTCAGATAGCAGTCTGTCTCTCCCATACCTCAGATAGCAGTCTGTCTCTCCCATACCTCAGATAGCAGTCTCAGATAGCAGTCTGATTCAGAACATTAATAATCATATTTGTCTCGTTGAAATGTATTTTATTACATAAAGAAGTGAAATTTCATCACCAAATCATGCTTTCACCCGCTCTGGGCTGTGTGGGTGGACACCCTAGACATTGATCAAATCAAGACATGTGAACACCCTAGACATTGATGACCATAAAGGGTCCCGTTTTAAATCATGTTCAGCTTATAATGGCTTCATAAAGCCTTCGTAAAGCCTTCATAAGCACTACATAAATGTATTACAATTCATAAAGCATGTTAATAAGACACATTTCAAATGTCATAGTATGTCTATATACAGTGTTGTAATGATGTGCAAATAGTTACAGTACAAAAGGGAAAATAAACAAACATAACATATGGGTTTTATTTACAATGATGTTTGTTCTTCACTGGTTGCCCTTTTCTTGTCTCTCTCTCTCTCTCTGTCTTTCTTTCTTTCTTTCTCGGTCTCAATTAAATTCAATAAATGCTTTATCAGCATAAACGGTGGTTGTCACTGTTGCTAAAGCAATGTATGAAAAATATTAGAAAATGAACAATATATTTCAGCAACAATAATTAATAAATATCAACAGAAAGAAAAACAAAATCCTACATTCAAAAAGAAAACACAAAAAAGAAAACACAAAAAAGAAAACACAAAAAAGAAAACACAAAAAAGAAAACAAACAAGCAACAATTGAAACATTACTTCTAAAAAAACATATAAGGTAAGAAATGGTACATTACCTGTAAAAATATAAGGTAAGACACGGTATATTACCTGTAAAAATATATGGTAACACACGGTATATTACCTGTAAAGCTATATGGTAACACACGGTATATTACCTGTAAAAATATAAGGTAAGAAATGGTATATTACCTGTAAAAATATAAGGTAAGAAATGGTATATTACCTGTAAAAATATACGGTAAGAAATGGTATATTACCTGTAAAAATATAAGGTAAGACACGGTATATTACCTGTAAAAATATAAGGTAAGAAAAGGTATATTTCTTATAAAAATATAAGGTAAGAAAAGGTATATTACCTGTAAAAATATAAGGTACGAAATGGTATATTACCTTATAAGGTCATGTTTATATTACCCCCTTTTTAAACACCCCCTTATTTATTGTCTCTCTCTCTGAGGATTTAGAGACAGTTTTATCCTCTCAGCATGGAGTTATTGAGAGGAGAGAGAAGCCATTTTCAAAGGAACGCAGCCGCTCTCCTCCGCTCTGATTCCCATTCCATGCCTCCGTTTCCATGGAAACAGCCCTTCTTCAGTCAGGAGAGGATAGACGGAGGAGAAGGAGAGGAGGATGAGGAGGAGGAGGAGGGGAGGCATGTGTTCTAGAATGCTGCTAATGGTTGTCTTGGAGACTGACTCATTGAGTGAATAGGCTTCTGGTTAGCTTATATAAGTATTCATCATGACGAGTGTCGAGTTCCACATTCCGATTCCGCCACCCACCACATAATTAACGCTCAGAGAGTTCCGCTGCTAACTGTTACCGTGCCGACGAAATTATAACAATGTGATCTGAAGTGACAGGCAACAACACTCAGCGACCTTATTGGGCCTCGACACACACACACACACACACACAAACACATACACACACACACACGAACACACACACACGAACACGAACACATACACACACACGAACACATGCCGCTACAGTCAAGGTCAGTATAATTTCCTCGCCAATTATGCCCCGCCCGCCTCGCCTCCGAACAGCTGTCACCCGTCATCTCCAAGGTGACACATCACATCATCGACACACACACAAAATACACACACACACACACACACACACACACACACACACACACACACACACACACACACACACACACACACACACACACACACACACACACACACACACACACACACACACTCACAAGCACATATTGTATGCACACATTTCTCATAGGAAAAGGGCGATAGCACCAATAACTAATGGATACCTTCATAGAAAACCACTCACATCAAATTGCTTTGAGTGGCTGAAGAGACAGCGGAGAGGATCCCCATCTTATCGGATCTGTGAATAATAAATCTGATTGACATATTTACAGTTTTTCTCAATCGCATACAAAAGCATTTTTTTTTTAAACAATGTTGATGACACAGAGCTCTGTGTCCTTATACAAAGAATACATTATTTTTTTTATTTTTTTTTGATGTAGTTATTTTATCAAAACACAAATACGTTCATCAAAACTATATTATACCGTCAAGATTGCAAATAGATTCATCAAAAGAACACGATTGCCTGCAAAAAGATTAACGCAACCATAATTATCTCTAAATATTTCTGGATTTACTTCCTACTGTAAAGCAATGAGAAAAACCAAGAGAATGTGTGCAGTGGGCTCGCTGCAAGGTCTTCCATCAGAACAATCACTTCATCTGATTCATTAGGCGTAATGAGGACACTTCGCATTGGACTGCACTGCAAATCAGGCTATATACACACATGGATTTCCCAGCGACAGCTTTATCCTCCATCGCATCCATCTTGTAACCGGCAGTGGCAGCAACCATTGAAGTGTCTAGACAGTTCTTTTTCTATTAAAAAGTGTCGTGAGGACACATGTCAGAATTTCCCTTAAAGCCCAAAGAGACTTGACATATGTCCCTGTGTCCTGGGAAAGGAATGTTTGTCCTCTGGGAGGTGCAAGTAAAGGACAGGACTGACTGGTCTTTAGGAGTAGCCGGAGACCATCAATAGAGGGATGTGCTACAAAGCACGACTATGGAGTTAACCAAGTAACTTATGGAGTTAACCAGATAACTTGTGGAGTTAACCAGCTAACTTGTGGAGTTAACCAGCTAACTTGTGGAGTTAAACAGATAACTTGTGGAGCTAACCAGCTAACTTATTGAGTTAACCAGTTAACTTATTGAGTGAACCAGCTAACTTACTGAGTTAAACAGATAACTTGTGGAGCTAACCAGCTAACTTATTGAGTTAACCAGCTAACTTAATGAGTTAACCAGCTAATTTGTGGAGCTAACCAGCTAACGTAATGAGTTAACCATCTAACTCTTTGAGTTAACCAGCTACCTTATTGAGCTAACCAGCTAACTTGTGGAGTTAACCAGCTAACTTGTGGAGCTAACCAGCTAACTTATTGAGTTAACCAGTTAACTTATTGAGTGAACCAGCTAACTTACTGAGTTAAACAGATAACTTGTGGAGTTAACCAGCTAACTTATTGAGTTAACCAGCTAACTTATTGAGTTAACCAGCTAACTTGTGGAGTTAACCAGCTAACTTGTCTAAATATTCTGATATAACTTTTTATTTTGCAGTATATGAGGAGAGAGTTTAGTACAGTGGCTCCCAAACTTGGGGTTGGGCCCCATGTGGGGTCTCCTGAGAAAATCTGTACTAATCTCATCAAGCAAGTTAGATGCTTTAATATGAACACCTCCACAGGATATATCTTCCCTATAGACCTACATTAAAATACAGCCACTGTATGTTTCAATATGAGCATCTCCACAGGACCTATCTTCCCTATAGACCTACATTAAAATACAACCACTGTATGTTTCAATATGGACATCTCCACAGGACCTATCTTCCCTAAAGGCCGACATTAAAATACAACCACTGTATGTTTCTATATGAACATCTCCACAGGACCTATCTTCCCTATAGACCTACATTAAAATACAACCACTGTATGTTTCTATATGAACATCTCCACAGGACCTATCTTCCCTATAGGTCGACATTAAAATACAACCACTGTATGTTTCTACATGAACATCTCCACAGGACCTATCTTCCCTATAGGTCAACATTAAAATACAACCACTGTATGTTTCAATAGGAACATCTCCTCAGGACCTATCTTCCGTATAGGTCTACATTAAAATACAACCACTGTATGTTTCAATATGAACATCTCCACAGGACCTATCTTCCCTAAAGGCCGACATTAAAATACAACCACTGTATGTTTCAATAGGAACATCTCCTCAGGACCTATCTTCCCTATAGGTCTACATTAAAATACAACCACTGTATGTTTCAATATGAGCGTCTCCTCAGGACCTATCTCCCCTATAGGTCAACATTAAAATACAACCACTGTATGTTTCAATAGGAACATCTCCTCAGGACCTATCTTCCCTATAGGTCTACATTAAAATACAACCACTGTATGTTTCAATAGGAACATCTCCTCAGGACCTATCTTCCCTATAGGTCGACATTAAAATACAACCACTCTATGTTTCAATATAACATCTCCTCAGGACCTATCTTCCCTAAAGGCCGACATTAAATTACAGTCAACCTGCAAACAATACAGTTCTAAAACTGTCCTACTTTTTTGTTTATATTGGTGGTTATTTGTCTTATCTCGATCGCCCACTGGAGTTTATAGTTTACCCATTAGCCATTTTTTTTACCACTACATCACTGATATGAATACACAATCATAAGTAATATTCTAATAATTCATGTGAATGTGATAATACGATCAACTGTGTGCTCCATTGATGTTTTGTTTGTACGGTGCTTGATTAGTAATGCCTAGATATACAAATTTGAACATTATGTTATTTGAGAAAAGAGATGTCTTGATGATTTCAGGCAGTTCATCATTACAACTGACTGAAAAGTCGTTGAATCTACGTGTCACGTGAATCATTTTTTTTATATTTCCCCGAATCTACGTGTCATGTGAATCATTCTGTAATATTTCCCCGAATCTACATGTCACGTGAATCATTTTTATTTTTTATTTCCCCGAATCTATGTGTCATGTGAATCATTCTGTAATATTTCCCCGAATCTACGTGTCACGTGAATCATTTTTATTTTTTATTTCCCCGAATCTACGTGTCATGTGAATCATTCTGTAATATTTCCCTGAATCTACGTGTCACGTGAATCATTTTTATTTTTTATTTCCCTGAATCTACGTGTCATGTGAATCATTCTGTAATATTTCCCCGAATCTACGTGTCACGTGAATCATTTTTATTTTTTATTTCCCCGAATCTACGTGTCATGTGAATCATTCTGTAATATTTCCCTGAATCTACGTGTCATGTGAATCATTCTTTAATATTTCCCCGAATCTACATGTCAGTGTGAATAACTTTTTTATATTTCCCCCCTGTGTTTGTAGATCGAGTGAGGTGAATGAACCTATAGCAGTTTTATTGATCCCCTTCCGGATATCAATAAACCTCAAATCCTGGTTACGGCTCTGGAATAAGCTTGAAATGGGTATGGTTGAAATGATTTAACAAACCAAAATTTATATCTAATTTTACCTTTTTTAATTAAACATAAAATTAGTGGTTATTTATAGTTGCTTATCAAATTTAGCTGGCTAACTCATTGATCCTGCTTTGTAGTATACCCCTCAGGAAGGGGCAGGTATTTCTGGGCCCTGGTAATCGGTACTGGGAAGCGGAATAGAGATTCTGCTGGCCCCCCTGTCAGCCCCAGAAGGTGGTGGTGTTTGTGGATTACGAGGAGGGTCAGGTCTCCTGTGACATGGTCTCATATCTATTGCGTCGCTGGTCAGAACGTCACTGAGAAACTCTACTTCTACCTTGGTTCTTATGGTGGCTGGTCGTCATTTCTGTCAAGTAATCAGACTAAAACATAATTCAAATTTTCTGTTTTAATTCTTTCCTAATCGTAAGTAGTGAAACTATGTTTTTTTAAGTAGAGCTGTGCTGATGTTTGCTCAAGCAATGCAAAGAAACATCTGACCTGATTGTGACATGTTTCACAGAGCTATCAGAATGGACCCAAGTAATTATACTGTATCTTAAAATTATACAGCATTTTTTTGTACTGTACTTTTAACATTTGTTGTTATCTGTGGGTTTTTGTGTCGATTTAGTTTAATAATTGAAACCTCAATAAAAAGAAAAATACATTAAAAAAAGAAAAATAAAGACAAAGTGAGGTAATATGAAAGCTTTCCATAATAAAGGGTATTTAATTCAAATATGTATAATATATTCAAAATATCAATATAAATGTTTGAATGTTCTAGATGTTTGTATCATTCCATGTCAAAGAAGTTTCTCACCAAGCAGGGTGTTTTTGTTAATGAGTGTACATATAAGGTATTGACTACACTGTAAAGGGGTGATGACTACACTGTAAAGGGGTATTGACTACACTGTAAAGGGGTATTGACTACACTGTAAAGGGGTAATGACTACACTGTAAAGGGGTAATGACTACACTGTAAAGGGGTATTGACTACACTGTAAAGGGGTAATGACTATGACTGTAAAGGGGTAATGACTACGTTGTAAAGGGGTAATGACTACGACTGTAAAGGGGTAATGACTACACCATAAAGGGGTAATGACTGCACAGTAAAGGGGTAATGACTACACCATAAAGGGGTAATGACTACACAGTAAAGGGGTAATGACTACACCATAAAGGGGTAATGACTACGACTGTAAAGGGGTAATGACTACACCATAAAGGTGTAATGACTGCACAGTAAAGGGGTTGCCGTGAATTTGATAGTAGCTTACAGGCAACTCAATGACAAACAACATTCTGTATCTCATACTACAGTACATCTACTTTAATATAGATAAGGTATCAAAAGCAAGTGCTGTGTAATGAAACAAAGTACAATACTATAACATTTACTGTATTATACTGTAAAAAGTAAATTCTATCGTAATCAAAATTAATGAATGTATGAATGAATAGATGCATGAATGAATTACATTTATTGAGGGGAGGGGTTTATATTTCACAGTATTTTACTGTGCACAAGGGATTGGTGCAAGCAAGTTGGCTGCTAGGTAAAGTGATTAACTCCCTATGTTCGATGTCCACACCCCCATGAAAATCGAATTAGCTTAATAATACAAAAATCCACTCTTCTCACAAAATCGTCGGTAGCGTCTGAACGGTTTGGCCTACAAAACCCTGATATGGAAAGGTGAGACTCTCACAAACATGATGGTGTTTCTCCGTTTGGCTCTAAGACGCCCCACAAAAGTCTTGGGACTCGTCTGAAGTCGGTACAGCCGATCTGCCAACTTCTGTAGCGTCCCAACAGCTACACGTTTTGCTCTAGGATGCCCACAGGCCTCACAAGACACGTCGGAAGGTCCAACGGTAACAGTTGAAAAAATGAATGGAAGTACACTGCATATGGAGACTGTTTAGTGCCATATATAATGAGTTAAATACATGTAAAAACAAACGTTTCCTGATCTTTCTAATATCTCTCAGATATAGAACAGACTTTTCAGAACTAACTTTTTGGGGGGACTATCTGTTGTACCCTGTAATGTACCCATGTGTTTCTATGGGCTAATAGCAGTAAGAATGATGTGTTGTTCCATGTAGTGAATCTGATATTCAATGTGTTTTGTATTCGCTAATAGCAGTAAGACCAAATACATTTTTATCAAATTATTTATTTATAAAAAAATGTTATACAAGGAGTCTTAAAATTCAAAATCGAATGGCTAAATGCTCCTAGGTATGACCTAGGGTATGACCTAGGGTATGACCTTATAGCAATTCCATATAGTATAAAGAAAGAAAAAGAAGACCGAAGACAGAGGTTTCACCACTAAAAGAAACCCTGACATGTTATTCAATCTCTTCTCTTTCTCTATGCTGTTTCATTCAGACATCAAAATACCCTCCCAGCTTTCTCCCTCAGACCAAAGACAACCCTAGCCCCAACCTCCAAGCTACCACTCACACAAAGACAACCCTAGCCCCAACCTCCAAGCTACCACTCACACAAAGACAACCCTAGCCCCAACCTCCAAGCTACCACTCACACAAAGACAACCCCAGCCCCAACCTCCAAGCTACCACTCACACAAAGACAACCCCAGCCCCCACCTCCAAGCTACCACTCACACAAAGACAACCCTAGCCCCAACCTCCAAGCTACCACTCACACAAAGACAACCCCAGCCCCAACCTCCAAGCTACCACTCACACAAAGACAACCCTAGCCCCAACCTCCAAGCTACCACTCACACAAAGACAACCCCATCCCCAACCTCCAAGCTACCACTCACACAAAGACAACCCCAGCCCCAACCTCCAAGCTACCACTCACACAAAGACAACCCCAGCCCCAACCTCCAAGCTACCACTCACACAAAGACAACCCTAGCCCCAACCTCCAAGCTACCACTCACACAAAGACAACCCTAGCCCCAACCTCCAAGCTACCACTCACACAAAGACAACCCTAGCCCCAACCTCCAAGCTACCACTCACACAAAGACAACCCCAGCTCCAACCTCCAAGCTACCACTCACACAAAGACAACCCTAACCCCAACCTCCAAGCTACCACTCACACAAAGACAACCCTAACCCCAACCTCCAAGCTACCACTCACACAATGACAACCCTAGCCCCAACCTCCAAGCTACCAATCACACAAAGACAACCCCAGCCCCAGCCCCAACCTCCAAGCTACCACTCACACAAAGACAACCCCAGCCCCAACCTCCAAGCTACCACTCACACAAAGACAACCCTAACCCCAACCTCCAAGCTACCACTCACACAAAGACAACCCTAACCCCAACCTCCAAGCTACCACTCACACAAAGACAACCCTAACCCCAACCTCCAAGCTACCACTCACACAAAGACAACCATAGCCCCAACCTCCAAGCTACCACTCACACAAAGACAACCCTAGCCCCAACCTCCAAGCTACCACTCACACAAAGACAACCCTAGCCCCAACCTCCAAGCTACCAATCACACAAAGACAACCCCAGCCCCAACCTCCAAGCTACCACTCACACAAAGACAACCCCAGCCCCAACCTCCAAGCTACCACTCACACAAAGACAACCCTAACCCCAAACTCCAAGCTACCACTCACACAAAGACAACCCTAACCCCAACCTCCAAGCTACCACTCACACAAAGACAACCATAGTCCCAACCTCCAAACTACCACTCACACAAAGACAACCCTAACCCCAACCTCCAAGCTACCACTCACACAAAGACAACCCTAGCCCCAACCTCCAAGCTACCACTCACACAAAGACAACCCCAGCCCCAACCTCCAAGCTACCACTCACACAAAGACAACCCCAGCCCCAACCTTCAAGCTACCACTCACACAAAGACAACCCTAGCCCCAACCTCCAAGCTACCACTCACACAAAGACAACCCCAGCCCCAACCTCCAAGCTACCACTCACACAAAGACAACCCTAGCCCCAACCTCCAAGCTACCACTCACACAAAGACAACCCTAACCCCAACCTCCAAGCTACCACTCACACAAAGACAACCCTAACCCCAACCTCCAAGCTACCACTCACACAAAGACAACCCTAGCCCCAACCTCCAAGCTACCACTCACACAAAGACAACCCCAGCCCCAACCTCCAAGCTACCACTCACACAAAGACAACCCCAGCCCCAACCTCCAAGCTACCACTCACACAAAGACAACCCTAGCCCCAACCTCCAAGCTACCACTCACACAAAGACAACCCTAGCCCCAACCTCCAAGCTACCACTCACACAAAGACAACCCCAGCCCCAACCTCCAAGCTACCACTCACACAAAGACAACCCTAGCCCCAACCTCCAAGCTACCACTCACACAAAGACAACCCTAACCCCAACCTCCAAGCTACCACTCACACAAAGACAACCCTAACCCCAACCTCCAAGCTACCACTCACACAAAGACAACCCTAGCCCCAACCTCCAAGCTACCACTCACACAAAGACAACCCCAGCCCCAACCTCCAAGCTACCACTCACACAAAGACAACCCCAGCCCCAACCTCCAAGCTACCACTCACACAAAGACAACCCTAGCCCCAACCTCCAAGCTACCACTCACACAAAGACAACCCTAGCCCCAACCTCCAAGCTACCACTCACACAAAGACAACCCTAGCCCCAACCTCCAAGCTACCACTCACACAAAGACAACCCCAGCTCCAACCTCCAAGCTACCACTCACACAAAGACAACCCTAACCCCAATCTCCAAGCTACCACTCACACAAAGACAACCCTAGCCCCAACCTCCAAGCTACCACTCACACAAAGACAACCCTAGCCCCAACCTCCAAGCTACCACTCACACAAAGACAACCCCAGCCCCAACCTCCAAGCTACCACTCACACAAAGACAACCCCAGCCCCAACCTCCAAGCTACCACTCACACAAAGACAACCCTAACCCAACCTCCAAGCTACCACTCACACAAAGACAACCCTAACCCCAACCTCCAAGCTACCACTCACACAAAGACAACCCTAGCCCCAACCTCCAAGCTACCACTCACACAAAGACAACCCCAGCCCCAACCTCCAAGCTACCACTCACACAAAGACAACCCTAACCCCAACCTCCAAGCTACCACTCACACAAAGACAACCCTAGCCCCAACCTCCAAGCTACCACTCACACAAAGACAACCCCAGCCCCAACCTCCAAGCTACCACTCACACAAAGACAACCCCAGCCCCAACCTCCAAGCTACCACTCACACAAAGACAACCCTAACCCCAACCTCCAAGCTACCACTCACACAAAGACAACCCTAACCCCAACCTCCAAGCTACCACTCACACAAAGACAACCCTAGCCCCAACCTCCAAGCTACCAATCACACAAAGACAACCCCAGCCCCAACCTCCAAGCTACCACTCACACAAAGACAACCATAGCCCCAACCTCCAAGCTACCACTCACACAAAGACAACACTAACCCCAACCTCCAAGCTACCACTCACACAAAGACAACCCTAGCCCCAACCTCCAAGCTACCACTCACACAAAGACAACCCCAGCCCCAACCTCCAAGCTACCACTCACACAAAGACAACCCCAGCCCCAACCTCCAAGCTACCACTCACACAAAGACAACCCTAGCCCCAACCTCCAAGCTACCACTCACACAAAGACAACCCCAGCCCCAACCTCCAAGCTACCACTCACACAAAGACAACCCTAGCCCCAACCTCCAAGCTACCACTCACACAAAGACAACCCTAACCCCAACCTCCAAGCTACCACTCACACAAAGACAACCCTAACCCCAACCTCCAAGCTACCACTCACACAAAGACAACCCTAGCCCCAACCTCCAAGCTACCACTCACACAAAGACAACCCCAGCCCCAACCTCCAAGCTACCACTCACACAAAGACAACCCCAGCCCCAACCTCCAAGCTACCACTCACACAAAGACAACCCTAGCCCCAACCTCCAAGCTACCACTCACACAAAGACAACCCTAGCCCCAACCTCCAAGCTACCACTCACACAAAGACAACCCTAGCCCCAACCTCCAAGCTACCACTCACACAAAGACAACCCCTAGCTCCAACCTCCAAGCTACCACTCACACAAAGACAACCCTAACCCCAACCTCCAAGCTACCACTCACACAAAGACAACCCTAGCCCCAACCTCCAAGCTACCACTCACACAAAGACAACCCTAGCCCCAACCTCCAAGCTACCACTCACACAAAGACAACCCAGCCCCAACCTCCAAGCTACCACTCACACAAAGACAACCCTAGCCCCAACCTCCAAGCTACCACTCACACAAAGACAACCCTAACCCCAACCTCCAAGCTACCACTCACACAAAGACAACCCTAACCCCAACCTCCAAGCTACCACTCACACAAAGACAACCCTAGCCCCAACCTCCAAGCTACCACTCACACAAAGACAACCCCAGCCCCAACCTCCAAGCTACCACTCACACAAAGACAACCCTAACCCCAACCTCCAAGCTACCACTCACACAAAGACAACCCTAGCCCCAACCTCCAAGCTACCACTCACACAAAGACAACCCTAGCCCCAACCTCCAAGCTACCACTCACACAAAGACAACCCTAACCCCAACCTCCAAGCTACCACTCACACAAAGACAACCCTAACCCCAACCTCCCAGCTACCACTCACACAAAGACAACCCTAACCCCAACCTCCAAGCTACCACTCACACAAAGACAACCCTAGCCCCAACCTCCAAGCTACCACTCACACAAAGACAACCCTAACCCCAACCTCCAAGCTACCACTCACACAAAGACAACCCTAGCCCCAACCTCCAAGCGACCACTCACACAAAGACAACCCTAGCCCCAACCTCCAAGCTACCACTCACACAAAGACAACCCTAGCCCCAACCTCCAAGCTACCAATCACACAAAGACAACCCTAGCCCCAACCTCCAAGCTACCACTCACACAAAGACAACCATAGCCCCAACCTCCAAGCTACCACTCACACAAAGACAACACTAACCCCAACCTCCAAGCTACCACTCACACAAAGACAACCCTAGCCCCAACCTCCAAGCTACCACTCACACAAAGACAACCCTAGCCCCAACCTCCAAGCTACCACTCACACAAAGACAACCCCAGCCCCAACCTCCAAGCTACCACTCACACAAAGACAACCCTAGCCCCAACCTCCAAGCTACCACTCACACAAAGACAACCCCTAGCCCCAACCTCCAAGCTACCACTCACACAAAGACAACCCTAGCCCCAACCTCCAAGCTACCACTCACACAAAGACAACCCTAACCCCAACCTCCAAGCTACCACTCACACAAAGACAACCCTAACCCCAACCTCCAAGCTACCACTCACACAAAGACAACCCTAGCCCCAACCTCCAAGCTACCACTCACACAAAGACAACCCTAGCCCCAACCTCCAAGCTACCACTCACACAAGACAACCCCAGCCCCAACCTCCAAGCTACCACTCACACAAAGACAACCCTAGCCCCAACCTCCAAGCTACCACTCACACAAAGACAACCCTAGCCCCAACCTCCAAGCTACCACTCACACAAAGACAACCCTAGCCCCAACCTCCAAGCTACCACTCACACAAAGACAACCCTAGCCCCAACCTCCAAGCTACCACTCACACAAAGACAACCCCAGCTCCAACCTCCAAGCTACCACTCACACAAAGACAACCCTAACCCCAACCTCCAAGCTACCACTCACACAAAGACAACCCTAGCCCCAACCTCCAAGCTACCACTCACACAAAGACAACCCTAGCCCCAACCTCCAAGCTACCACTCACACAAAGACAACCCCAGCCCCAACCTCCAAGCTACCACTCACACAAAGACAACCCCAGCCCCAACCTCCAAGCTACCACTCACACAAAGACAACCCTAACCCCAACCTCCAAGCTACCACTCACACAAAGACAACCCTAACCCCAACCTCCAAGCTACCACTCACACAAAGACAACCCTAGCCCCAACCTCCAAGCTACCACTCACACAAAGACAACCCCAGCCCCAACCTCCAAGCTACCACTCACACAAAGACAACCCTAACCCCAACCTCCAAGCTACCACTCACACAAAGACAACCCTAGCCCCAACCTCCAAGCTACCACTCACACAAAGACAACCCTAGCCCCAACCTCCAAGCTACCACTCACACAAAGACAACCCTAACCCCAACCTCCAAGCTACCACTCACACAAAGACAACCCTAACCCCAACCTCCCAGCTACCACTCACACAAAGACAACCAAGCTACCACTCACACAAAGACAACCCTAGCCCCAACCTCCAAGCTACCACTCACACAAAGACAACCCTAACCCCAACCTCCAAGCTACCACTCACACAAAGACAACCCTAGCCCCAACCTCCAAGCTACCACTCACACAAAGACAACCCTAGCCCCAACCTCCAAGCTACCACTCACACAAAGACAACCCTAACCCCAACCTCCAAGCTACCACTCACACAAAGACAACCCTAACCCCAACCTCCAAGCTACCACTCACACAAAGACAACCCTAACCCCAACCTCCAAGCTACCACTCACACAAAGACAACCCCAGCCCAACCTCCAAGCTACCACTCACACAAAGACAACCCTAACCCCAACCTCCAAGCTACCACTCACACAAAGACAACCCTAGCCCCAACCTCCAAGCTACCACTCACACAAAGACAACCCTAGCCCCAACCTCCAAGCTACCACTCACACAAAGACAACCCTAACCCCAACCTCCAAGCTACCACTCACACAAAGACAACCCTAGCCCCAACCTCCAAGCTACCACTCACACAAAGACAACACTAACCCCAACCTCCAAGCTACCACTCACACAAAGACAACCCTAGCCCCAACCTCCAAGCTACCACTCACACAAAGACAACCCTAACCCAACCTCCAAGCTACCACTCACACAAAGACAACCCTAGCCCCAACCTCCCAGCTACCACTCACACAAAGACAACCCTAGCCCCAACCTCCAAGCTACCACTCACACAAAGACAACCCTAACCCCAACCTCCCAGCTACCACTCACACAAAGACAACCCTAACCCCAACCTCCAAGCTACCACTCACACAAAGACAACCCTAGCCCCAACCTCCAAGCTACCACTCACACAAAGACAACCCTAACCCCAACCTCCAAGCTACCACTCACACAAAGACAACCCTAGCCCCAACCTCCAAGCTACCACTCACACAAAGACAACCCTAGCCCCAACCTCCAAGCTACCACTCACACAAAGACAACCCTAACCCCAACCTCCAAGCTACCACTCACACAAAGACAACCCTAGCCCCAACCTCCAAGCTACCACTCACACAAAGACAACCCTAACCCCAACCTCCAAGCTACCACTCACACAAAGACAACCCTAGCCCCAACCTCCAAGCTACCACTCACACAAAGACAACCCTAACCCCAACCTCCAAGCTACCACTCACACAAAGACAACCCCAGCCCCAACCTCCCAGCTACCACTCACACAAAGACAACCCTAGCCCCAACCTCCAAGCTACCACTCACACAAGACAACCTAACCCCAACCTCAAGCTACCACTCACACAAAGACAACCCTAGCCCCAACCTCCAAGCTACCACTCACACAAAGACAACCCCAGCCCCAACCTCCAAGCTACCACTCACACAAAGACACCCTAGCCCCCAACTCCAAGCTACACTCACCACAAAGACAACCCTACTAGCCCCAACCTCCAAGCTACCACTCACACAAGACAACCCTTAATGCCCCAACCTCCAAGCTACCACTCACACAAAGACAACCCCCCCCAAAGCCCCCCAACCTCCAAGCTACCACTCACACAAAGACAACCCTAGCCCCCGAACCTCCAAGCTACCACTCACACAAAGACAACCCTATCCCCAAACCTCCAAGCTTACCACTCACACAAGACAACACCTAATCCCCAACCTCCAAGCTACCACTCACACAAAACAACACAACCAACCAGCTACCACCACACAAATACAACCTACCAACTCCAA